>NC_055958.1:17948571-18248571 GCF_018492685.1 Alosa sapidissima | reverse complement strand
CGTCAGAACCAATGTGTGGCCGTCCGATAAACTGTTTTTTCATCTTGAAAGTTCAATTTACTCAATGGAAACGGAAGGAAGTTAGTCATCTTCTTAACGGGGTGGTTCGCGATTTTGGACATAGGACCTGATTTCCAAGTTAGCAAGTGTGATATTTATTAGTGGAGACCATTTTCAACACGTTTCATCCAGTCCTTCTAGTTGCAGAGTTTGCAGGTGCTAGGCTAGCGCAAGTCAACAGTTAGTGTTAGCCTGCCACTAAAAACAGTTTTACCCACTCCACAGTACACCCGAGGCAAATAAATTACAACACCAGACTATCGATGTAAAGGTCTGTGTTGATAGAATTGTGTTAGAAATAAAACAACCCTTGCATTGCATTGCCATAGTTATACTTTGTTCCCTGTAGTTGGTAGCAGGGATATAAGCTACGGCTTTGTATGGGACCGGGGAACATAGGACCCTTTTTTTTAAAACCCTAACCCTAATCCTAACCCCGAGCGGGAAACGTAGGCATGACCCCCATTGGACTGATATTACCTAGGCTACTACTAGGTGTCCCGATCGGAGTGGGCTTCTCTGTTTACTTTTCGGCGCAGTACTACTAACCGGAGCAATTAAAATTCCGCCGCTGCCGAGAAACTAGTCCCTCAAATGTAATGTGATCATTGAGATGCAAGGATAGTTTTATTATAAAACGTTCCTGCCCTGGAGGAAGGCGATATCCTGAAGGCGATATCCTTTGCGCTTTGCGTTCGAGGGAAGAGTTTGGGAGTTCTCAGTCTTGTGCTTCGGGCTAGCACTATCAGGGCTAGCACTATTCACCAAAGTCGTTCAGGAAGCATTAGCCCCTCTCAGGAGACGGTGTGTTCGCATATTAAATTACCTCGACGACTGGATTCTGCTGGCAGACTCCAGGACCCTCCTGGAGCTGCATGTCACGAAGATGCTCGACCATCTCCAGGCGTTTAGGTTTCCAGGTGAATTGGCCCAAAAGCCGGCTCACGCCAGCGCAGACAATCCCTTATCCGTGTCTGGAACTCAATTCAGAGAGCATGACGGTGAGGTTATCTCCAACGTGTCAGGCAGGTCTCCGAAACTGCATCAGCAGTTTTCGCGGGGGCGCTATGGTCAGGGTGCGTCAATGCCAGCGCCTGCTGGGGTTGCTGGCAGCGGCATCTCATGAAGTTCCCCTCGGCCTTTTGCACATGTGAGATCTCCAAGCATGGTTTGCAGCATTCCATGCACACTCTGTCAGGGACAGGAACAAACGTGTTCGAGTGGACGGGAGATGCTTTAGGGCTCTCGCCTATTGGCATGCCCCCGAGAACCTCTCTGTTGGAGCCCCGTTGGGGAGGGTATCCCACAGGCATGTAGTGACTGGGGAGCAGAGTGCGAGGGGTAAGCGGTCCGAGGGACATGGAGCAAGCAGCTGCAGCACATACAGTAAATACGCTGGAACTTTTAACAGTGCATCTAGCGCTCAAGCATTTTCGCCCGCTAATCGAGGGGGGCATTTTTATACAGTCAGTCCTCATAGGCCGACTTTTTTTTTTTTTTAAAGCACATTTTTATGCAGTCAGTCCTCATAGGTCTACTGTAATCAAATGGAAAAACACTGTCAGTTTCACTAAACTTTTGCCAAACATACCTTTTTTATTTAGACACAACCATACACAGTACACACTGTTCAAAAGTCACAGACGGAGCGTTTAAACCATTGTGATACTAGGCTAGCCTATTGCTCCAGACACTAGCTGCGACATGACTACACATCTCATAATCTAAAACATATCGCTATAGTTTTTTACTATTACGTTAAGAACCAACCTAATATCATAAGATATTAATAATAACTTGATGTTCTCTACCCAGCCAGCTAGCGTTAGCTCACCTAGCCATAACGTTTCATGTAGCCAATGTTGATCTCACCATGTGTCTGGCCAGCTCCAACTTCACCATAAACAATACTATATTCATTTAAATTGTATGAGCATAGTTTTAGGACTTTACCACTTATTAGGCTTCCTGGCCTTCCCATAGTATAAACACTGACAGTGTCAACGAAATAACGTTAGGATACAGATCGGGATATGGATCTGTTGTGGAAAATTCCATCTCTTAACCTCTTTGATCCAGTTAGCACTCTGGAACCACGTGTCCGAAGGAGACAACAAAGACGAGAGATGCTGAGAGACTGTTGATCTTTTTATTCACCGTATTACAGTGAGAATACAATCAGACCAATGTCTAGACTCAACTGTCAGGCAATAGGATGAAGAGTATGCACCTGCTACCCCGATGAGATCTGAACTACTGATGGCTAGGCTCTGTTTTTTATTCTCCTTGGAGCCTGAGATGCGCCTCCTCCTTGGGATGTCATCAGACCGTCTCTCAGCCAATCAGATTTGACCAGGAACTATTATAAATGGTGGAAACCCTTTTCTGTTCATACATAAAAATATGTGCTATACTGTGTGATTTTGGTTCTTTCAGTGTTTTCCAGTCTGGTGTAATGTGAGCACCTGGTTTCACTCTGTCTCATTTTCCCTTTCTGGGGCCTGTACTACGAAGCGGGGTTACTGGCTTATCTAGGTAACTTCGAGAGTAACTTGATCACGTGTGGTGTAACTTCCCAATTAACCCATACTACGAAAGGTGGATAGGTTTAAACCGAGCTATGCTGCCATGGCAATTTACGCTGCATCTCAAACCTGTTCCGAGCAGGTTATGTTCTTGGTTAACCCGAGGTTTCCGTTAACCACACCCTTTATAAGTACCACCCCTCCACTAACAATTCGAGACAATGTCGGCGTACCTGGATGATCCATACGACATTGGAGCGCAAATCGTGAGGGGCTCTCTTTGCAGGGCGAGGGGTTTTAGAGACCGGCGCATGCATACATACATAATATATATATATATATATATATATATATATATATATCTCCGGACGATATTCTCTATGAAGATATTGTCAGCCGAGGGAATTCGTTATCTTTGTCAGATGATCTAGGCAGAAGTTTCTAATGTCACCCGTCATAGCAATGCCCTTACGTGGACATTCATGTATTCCATCTAAATCGGTGATGCTGAACATCTGAGCAAGAATACTGTATGTCCGAAAATAAATCAGACATAGGCCTATAGTATGCTGAACATCTGAGCAAGAATAGCCTGAAATAAATCGGACATAGCCTACAGTAGGCCTAATAAATTCAAATCACCATTTTAACAAACTTGTTGAATTGAATGCCATATTACTGTACCCTGCACATAAAGGCTACACATTTCCACAGCACCAGAATCCGACCGAATGCCTCCCTCAACCCCTTCCATAATCGGCCTTCCACTATTATTTGCGATGGCCAACTCCTCTGCTACTGTAAAACACTCTGGTGCCTTACAGTAGTGTTCAAAGACACCTTTTTCTTGTTAGCTGTAAAACAGAGGCCAAGTGAAGGCTATAAGCATACTAGGCCTACAAAGAGGTAGCCTAAAAGCTTAGTAATAAACACTAGGGGTTCACAGGCGGGACTGTCAAGCTACATAGCTAGCATAATATGCCTTCTATTTCTAGATCTTCTGACTAAGTTTAGGGTACTTATCTGAGCCGACGACCTAATCGCGGTCACTAGATATAAAGAAAACGTTGACTTTCACTCGACAGTAAAAAAAGTTGTTATTGTATCCACTGTTATTCATAGACTAGCTCCAGCGCTCGTTGCTGCGCTAGCACCAGGACACTTCACCAACTCTCCAGTGATTCTCCTCTGACCATGCATTTATTTCTCTTTGATGGCCATCAGCTCTCGGTATTTCCCCATTCGCCCTCTCACGTCTAACCGGTTCGAAATGATATGGCTGTGGGCCATCATAAATGTTAACTGTGGGTCTTGCCACCTCTTCATCATCCCAGTTAGACGCCAGTGCTAGTTCTAGTAGCTGCTATAAGGCTGAGGCTACTTCCAAAGATTTTTTTTTTTAAGTATATTTTTTGGGCTTTTTGCCTTTATTTGTATAGGACAGTGAATAGTGAGACAGTAAGTGGGAGAGAGAGATGGGGTGGGACAGGCATATGACCGCAGGTCGGATTCCTTATCTTCCACCCACTCATAGACTGTAAAAAATAGCTTCCACCACGTCTACCTCATGTGACGTAATCGCCAAATTGCGTAAAAATAACCGTTGCTAACCAAAAACTGGACTTTAACACCATTTTGGAGACATATCTAACTTTATATACATATCTTGAGTGCTTAATGTACCCATTAATTGAAAGTGTTGTTTAACCTGCACCACAGGCTTTAAAGGGAAACTTGGCAGGATTTCCCCCTCTGCTGGAGAAATTGTGCATTATGCTATTTCAAACTGTGGGAAAAGGTAACGATAAAGCACATGGATTTGTTTACAAGCTAGCAAAACGGTTAGCATAAGTTCAGCAGACAATGTGGATGTTACAAGGTAAGAAACATGAATTAAAACGAGTTTCTCACTTCTCTTTCCGGGACGTAGTCTCAATGTTGCAAGGTTGGTTTTCCGCCTGGGGATGCTAGGGGCAGCGGGAAAAGTCACCATTTTCACCAGAACAGGTCATTTAACCATCCAAATGATTTCTAAACAGGTTTATTACGTTGAAATAGTTGCCAAGTTCCCCTTTAAATAAAACCCGTCTGGGTGAACCTGTATATCGACGTGTTCTATCGGGCCCTTCTGCAAGAGCTTGAGAATCTCTAATTGAAGCGCATGTGTCTGTCCGTGGTTGTGGACCACTGTGGGTCGCACCACGGTATGAAGTGGGGGACCACAGCGGAATTGGAGACGATATCCCTCCAAAAGTGTACGCAGGAGCCAGCGATTGGAGGTAATCGAAGGAGTCAGCGACTTGGGACAGTAGTTCTGGTATCTCTGGGGGGGGCGCCGACGAAGCAAACCCCCTGTAGGACTGAAAGTATGTGGCTCCTGATGTCAGGGTGGCTGCCCATGGACTGATGTGTGTCCCCGGCCAGCGGGAGGGCGAGGCTGAACAGGATGTGCGGCTGAACCATGGCCGGCGCCATCACGGCGTTGTGACTGAGGAGCCTGTGTGGGGCGCCTAAAGGCTGGCTGAGGGCCAATGAGACGATTTCGGGTCTCGGAGACAAGGACGCAGCGTTCAAGGGCCTTTTGAGCTGCGGGACCGAAGATCTGCCTTGAAATCAAGGGCAAGGGCCCTCATGCTGTTCCAGCAGGGTTCTGGCAGTGGGGATTGAGCTAACCCCTAATTCTTCCAACGGTCCAACAGTGTCAGGCTCCACCATTGCTGCCAATGCACAAATAGTCTATAAAGATTATAAGGTCCCGGTGTAGTCTGTGGGACATCCAATTTATGACGGGCCAAAGGTACCTTCAGTGTGCAGTGTGTTTTGAATGGGTGCTGCTGAAGGATTTGATGCTGCTGCGGAGCTCTGGGGATCTGAACCACTCTTTGTGGTGAGGAAAGTTGCACCCACAGTTAATGCAGGGAGGAAGTGGAACCCAGAGCAGTTTATATTAGGTGCTACATATGATGTGCTCCCATCTCCCAAGAATTTAAGTCAATGGTTTGGTGAGGATGATGAATGCATACTTTGCTCGTGTGTGGGCAGTCTCCACCATATGCTATCAGGGTGCAAGGCAAGTCTCACCCAGGGGCGGTATACGTGGCGTCATAACCAAGTATTGAAATGTGTGGCAGCGGCAATAGAGGATAGAAGGAGAGAAGTCAATTCATTAGCAGCTAGTAAAGGGGTAAGGCAAATTAACTTTGTACGTCAGGGGGTAGTGATGGGGACAAGACCGCCTATGCCGAGTCCGAGACAAGACCGAGTCTTTGAAGGGTCGAGATCGAGTCGAGACCGAGTCCGTTGGTTTTCAAATACAGTCGAGTCAGAGTCAAGACCGAGTCTTTGAGGAAGCAAGTCCGAGTCGAGACCGAGTCCTTTAGGAGTCGAGACCAAGACCATAAAAACATGTCAGTTTTCATATTCATGATTTAATATCACCAATTAATAATCAACAGTTAGGCCCAGGCTTGGAATTTCACCATTTTAGGGGCAAGGCCACTTGGCCTTCAGTTGGGTATATTTGGTGGGGGGCACAAAGGCCACATGTCAGGGCACAAAGGCCAAAGTTAACTATACAGTAGTAGGCTATAAAATAATCAAAGTTGTATTTAGCCTAGTCACAGCAGTAGACCTGCATCACTGTATGAAACATTACAAAAACATGAAACATGACATATTACATAGAACTGTAAATCATCTGATCATCTAATATTTAGATGTCTAGGCTATATTTAATATTTATATTTATTTTATATTTGGCCTGTTATGGAATCATGTATTGAACAATTTAAGCACAGCTCAGCTTTAAGAAACTCAAATAGCCTAGATGCATGCTTAGCATTTTTTGATCATTAAGACTCCTTTCACAAACTCTTACTCAGCTGTATATCCTCTGATTTTAATATTTACCTATATCTAGGCAATATTTGTAACATTTATTTTGTATTTGGCCTGTTATGAAATCATGAACGATTTAAACACATTTTGAAACCTAAAGACCAAAGTTGGAGACATGAATATAGACCTTGCTGCAGATTACATTTTTAATTTAACCGGAATACTCTGGAACGGCTTACTGTACAGGGGACTGCTTTATTTCTGGTAAGGTCTGCTGTTTATTCTGATATATGGTTTGTCATGTGTTGAACTAAGGGTTCGTGAAGTATTCCACCGACATGAATGGGTAGGGGAGATGGGTATAGCACCTTATGTAGACGTTATGATTAAATTTAATTATATTATTTACTTTTCGGCTTTTAGGCTAAATAAAAATCGCTATTAAATGGACGCAAAGCAGAATATTGAAAGAAGGGGGCACCAAGGCCAACGCAAGGGCAAAGACGTGGCCGCCGTGAAATTTCTCATTTTTTTTTTTAATATGAACATAAAAAAAATGCGCTGGTCTCGAGGACTCTGTCTGAAATTACGAGTCCTTCTCCTCCCACTGTGGTCCGAGACCGAGTCAAGACCAAGTCCTTGAAGGAACAAGTCCGAGTCGAGTCCGAGAAAGCAGAAATCGGTCTCGAGACCGGACTCGAGTACTACATCACTGTCAGGGGGATAAACCTTGTTCCGCGAAGGCCAGGTGTAAAACCGGCCAGTTGAAAAATGGGGTGGGCTGGGAAATGAAGGTTGATCTTGGCCAGCAGATGGCGGTACCTCCACATATAGTGAGTACTAAGCTACGACCCGACGTAATTCTATGGTCGGATTCAGAGAAGAGAGTTTACTTCATTGAACTCACTGTTCCTTGGGAAGACAGCGTGGAAGTGGCCAATGAGCTGAAGAGAGCTAAATACACTGAAATAGCAGAGGAGGCAGCTAAGCAAGGTTGGAGTGCACGATTAAGGCCTATTGAAATCGGTGCACGTGGGTTTGTGGCTAGATCTGCTATTGGCCTGCTGTCTGAATTGGGCATTTGTGGTTGAAGTCTAAGGCAGGTGGTTAGTAACATGTCTTTAGCAGCAGAACGGGCAAGCGAATGGTTGTGGGTAAGGAGAAGTTACCCTTCCTGGGGCACAAGGTAAGGTAAGCTAACTGGCTCATTTGTTTTGTGTTTGTGATGGACTGTGCCTAGGTTGATGGTACTTGGCTAAGGTTTTTTATGGTTTATGGTTCAGTCCGCATCAACGGGACGGACCAACCTAGCCAACTTAGACTATGCCTAGGTTGGTTAAGGGTATCTGGATGTTTGTTGTGGTAGTATGGTGGCAGCATGGGGCGTAAGCTAACTGGCTAATTTGTTTTGTGTTTGTGATGGGGCCTAAGCTAACTGGCTAATTTGTTTTGTGTTTGTGATGGGCTGTGGTGCCTAGGTTGATGGTTGGTTGGCCAGGGTTTTTATGGCTATGGTTCAGTCCACATCAACGGGACGGGCCAACCTTGACCATGCCTGGGCTGGTTAAGAGTATTTTGGGTATTGGATATTTCAATGTGGTAATATGGTGGCAGCATGGAGGGGAGTGTCTCCAGGACGCTGGTTTCACTGTTAAGCCTTCATGAGGTGTCGTGGGCCTAACTCAGGGGTGGGCAAACTTTTTGGCTCAAGGGCCACATTGGGTTTTGAAAATTGGCCGGCGGGCGCACAATCCACCCCCCCAGGACACACATAAACAAATACATTATTTATAGCCTATAGTTTAGTATGAAAAGTATTTCTTTTAAAATATTAATTGCTTAAAAATACTGCTAATTTTATGCTGTTTAACAAATGTATAAACTGTGCACTGTCGCTTTAAGACAGTCGCTTTAATTCACGTTTATTTCTCAATGATTTTCTGCCTGCTCTGCTATGGCTAGTGCTGTACCTACGGCTGGGCCCTCAGAGTTTTTAAATGGTCAGTAGTGGGAACTACTGTTGCCTTCATGATTTCCCTTTAAAAGTTTCTTATAAGGAGATATCAATTATCAACAATGACAAGCCAGCTGGAACCTGCGGCTCTCTCCCTCTCGTGAGTGCAGACGCGTTCCCAATTAAATGGATCGCATAATGCTCACGTTAGATCTGCTGCAAAGAAGATAAATAAGAGTTAACATGATGTTATCTCTATTTAACATGATGTTTTGACATTGACATTGTAAACGTTCTCTAAGGAGAGTGAAAAGCAGTTTGCAGTAAAGCTAACCAACGTCGTCTCTATCGCAGGAAAAAAATAGCGAGCAGCCTGATAACCAAATGAAATGCTCAGCAGGCCGGATGAAAGTGCTTGGCGGGCCGGATCCGGCCCGCGGGCCGCAGTTTGCCCACCCCTGGCCTAACTTAACGAAACATCGGTGAATAAGGATGCCCACTTGATAACCCCAATGACATGCCACATACTATATACTGCTGTTGGATGGGCCATTTGTATTGTGTTTGTGACCATTTTGTTGGCGGATTTGTGGGTAGTGTGCTTTTTAAAGTTAAACTTGAGCAGGGGCTTCTGAATGTGTTTTTACCTTGGATTTTGGCACAAGGGATTTTAACATCTAATCCTGTGTATTAATGTAATGCCAGACCGAACTTCCCGACCTCAAATGTTGTGGGCGGGACTAAGTTCGGAATGGCACCCAGGCTAACCAGGTATAGCACCACTGCAACTTTAGCTAAGTGATATTGCAGGGTGGGCAATAGTCTCAGCAATTAGCCTGAATTCGACAAGGAATGTACTAGAGTGGAGCCGATCAAACTCGGGCGCTCCGTAATCTCAAGATGAACGTTACCCACAGGAGGAGAATTCACGGACTATACTTACTCTATTTCAATTCAAACTAAATTTGCACGTAACGTTAATCAAGATGTAATAACATAAAATTAGCCGTGAGCGGTGCCGAGCATAACTCACAATGCTGTAATACTAAATGAATTAGTGAGTGGAGCTATCAACCTAATTCCTCCTCTATTTCTCAATGTTGACAACAAATTTGTCTGGTAGCTATAATGTTAGCTTCATTACCTTGCTAACTTTATATCATCAGTGTAACGCAACTAGTTCTAGCACACATTATACTACCCATACTTCAGAAGACTTGGTCAAGATTTGGAAAAGATTCGAGTCTTTTAACTAATGCCACCCCATTCAAGCATACTGAAAAGTCATTTTGAGTCTGTTAAGAAGCAAAAAGGCATGTTTAGAAGATGCCTCCAGACCTAGCATTGTAGCTCACTGAGAGCACTGGCCATAAGATGCATCTACTCCAGTTCGGTAGCACCAATTTTGGATGTTTTTTTCCCCCCATCAACAGTACGTTTCTTGGTGTTTTATGCCCCCAACGTTGTCTTCAAGGCAGCGCTGCCTGGAGAGCACTAGGGTTAGGCATGGGTTAAGGCAGGGGTGGGCAACTAATCTCCCCAAGGGGCCACATGACAAACTGGGATTGTTGAGGAGGGCCGGACTTTCTGGGGACGTCACAGTCAGGTCCCTCGGATGACATTTGCATTTGGTCATTTCAAAGACGTCTTAATGACCCGACAATAACGTTATACTGGGGACATGGAGGGGACGTTTGTTTATTCACACATGGCAGCGGAGTTGAGAGCGCTCTGGCTACCGCCTGCAGGACGGAGACATCACATCTATGCACGACATATCATACAGTTTATGAAGTTGTGCGTCTATGAGCAAAGTAGAACGCACAACTTCATAAACTGGGAAAAAGGTTGTTAACGTTAAACTCAAAATGTATGTGCTACATAATTACATTTTGAGTTTAACAATTGGCCTAATTCCCTACAGATGCAAGACAATTTAGAAGTGGGCATATAGATTACAGTAATAGGATAATTGAATGTTTAAAATGTTATAAAGTACACAGAACACATGAATTTTGATTAAACAGTTTATTGCCATTGCTTGTAATGGTTACTGAACATTTAAACATTTACTGAACAAGGACAAAGACACAGGTTGGAAGTAAACAAATCTCTATTAAAAAAAAAATGGTTAGGCACAAAACATACAAGGAACACTAATGAAGGGCTAGACGCAAAACGTTTGCACCTTGTTTCTTTGGCCTGCAATGGTGTGGTCTTACCTGAGGGTCAGCTGATGGTTCTCTCTCACACACAAACCCATTCATGCATGCATACATGCAGTGATACATGCAAAAGCACATCAAGAAGACACACAGTGAGGCCAGACAACACCGCACACAGAGGTTGACAAGGCACAGGTAAAATGATTGGTAAATTATTTTGAATTACATATAAGAAATGTCATGCAAATAACAAAAGAAAACCCAAGCACACAGACAGAGGAGCAGACATGCAGCACCCCTTGAATGGGGTACACAGCGGACAATTATTGCCACTTACAAAGACGAGAAAAAGTAATGATTTTGTGCAAAGTATAAAACAAAGCAACATCACACAAAGACAAAACAAAACATGCAGCATGCAGGAAACCACCACCAAATGAGATGAAAGGGACAGAAAGAAAGATACAGCCCTAGATATGTAAAAAAAAGAAACTTGAATGAAACACATGACCAATTCAGTATAACACTCAAATATGATGACATCACAAACCAACAGACTAAAGCCAGCCTGGTACAGAAGTGGAGGTGGGCAAGGGCTGATCCCCCAGTATCACACTGTCCATGGTCTCCTGCTGTGAGGCTTCCGTCAACATCTTGTGAAAACAAATATAAAAAAGGTCAGCGAAGAGGGT
Organism: Alosa sapidissima; assembly: GCF_018492685.1. Lineage (NCBI taxonomy): Eukaryota > Metazoa > Chordata > Actinopteri > Clupeiformes > Clupeidae > Alosa > Alosa sapidissima. The sequence goes on along the minus strand of NC_055958.1, from coordinate 18,237,338 downwards.
ACACAAGAGAAAAAAAAGATTACAGTACAGTGGACCCTGATATGTGCTACTCGATGTTTTAAAAAAAAAAATAAAAAAAAAAATACATGACATTCAGAACATATTTAATGATGTGGAAGGTTACCGTTAAATGTTTACATCAATACTAGTGGTAATAAATGTCTAGAGTGCATGTGGTGCATAAACTCTATGAGGTAGTGCATTTACTGTATTGGGAGGTAGCTAAACTCTGAAGTGAGAAGTGGATAAACTCTGTTTCTGAAATGTCAGAGGTGGGTAAACTGTTTACTTGCGTTAGCCTCCACTACAGCCCTGGCGACACGGTCATGGCCAAATATATGTGAAAGAAAACCGTAGCAGTCTAACAAAACGCAAACACACTGTTTAGTTGTGAAAGCTGCTTGGTGATCACCACCACTGATCCCAACGCTAGCCATGATGCTTTCATGACTATATGGACATTTACTTCAGGGCAATTTTGTTTTGGCTCATATTCGTGAATCACGAAATATCCTCTAATGTCAGACTGATCATGATTGTAGTGGAGGCTGTGTCAAAGGGAACACGGTATGCAAAATACACAGAGCTAGCTAACGCGCAGCTTTTGAACATTAGCATGATGCTTACCGTGGCAATATCTCGGCTTACCGTGGCAGACGGTGTCTCTGGACCTCAGGACAGGGCAGGCAGAGAGGTTTGCATGCACAGACGGCACGGCGGTAGGAATTAACTTCGCCATTCTCTCACTCTTTAAACCAAGTGAGACCATCTTGGCATCCCCTGAGTGGTAATCCTCCTCCTTGAAATGCGCACTGCATGCGCGCCTTTGTCCTTGGGGAAGTTTGTGCCGGGAGTTCTTGCACCCGGCACAAACACAGTAGTAAACCATTTTATCTATATCTACCCAATCCCTATAGGCTATCTCTATCTTTATATTTACTTATATATCTGACACTGTTACTCTCTCACTAGCTGCTACTCTCACTAAGTTAATTGTCGTCTCTCTCAAGGGTATCAAGGCGGCCTTTCCGCTGTCGTCCCAAAACGAGTACCTCATGTGACGTCATGGAATGCATTGTGGGAGAAATAAGAATCATCGCAAACCTGTTGCTAACAGCTAAAATATCACCTACTTTTCCTTATTATATTTCTTTTTTGTGATACTTTACAACATCAAATACAATGGATAATTGTTTAAATGTTTATTACCAACTAGAAAATTGCCAGAAAAGACAAAAAAAAAAAAAAAACCTGCACCACGAGCTTTAACCTACTTCCTTGTCAAAAAGAATGTAACCGCGGTTCTATGAAGGAGTGGAAGACCGCCAGAGTCTCTGGTCACTCGGAAGGGCGAGAATGACTATTGAGATCATGAGCCCGGCATCTGTATTTATATTTGTAGTATATCCTCAGTATAGTTGTTGTAACGCATTAGTGTATATTTTAAGGAAGACACGGAGACCAGTTAACGCATGTGCCATTGTATTCTCAAACCCAGGAATCTGCATACAAAGCATGTAATCACAACAAGGGCACTACGGTATCCACAGAGGGTCAAACTTAAGCCAAAATACCACAGTATTGTATCTCGCGGTCTCATGGTCACGTGATGACAGAAGTTTATATACATGTTTCTCGACCAATGCGCGAGTTCATGAGGAATTCCACTAGTCTATCGACTGCCTCTGGCGGTCTTCCACTCCTTCATAGAACCACGGTTACATACATAATCAGCGATCTATACCTTTTCGGGTGTTTTGGTGACTCTAAAGCTCCCCCTAGAGTTGAGGAATATTTATATTTTACCTTGGCATTGTAAATACTTCTTGCCTGGACACAGTAGGCCTACATGTGCATTTGTTTTCGGAGCCGATCTAACGACTAGCAACAATGTAATAGACAATCTCCAAAGAGCTAATCACCTTATTCCACGTGCAAACATGGGAGGCGCCATCTTTATCGGCTTTGTGCTTGAACTTCTCATTGAGCAGTATATCCATTGTAATACATTGATAGTAGAGTTCTATCGAGATGATTAGCCTCATATGTTAAAGGTACATGCCACCCAATGTCAGTAGTAATATATGTTCTTACCTTAACTTTCACGAGTTGAGTCATATCTCTCCCGTGTCGGTACGTGCACTCAAACTCCCTGGTGCGTAGAGCGAATGTGTTAGCATGTTGCTATGCTAGTGGGCTCAGACGTAGCCATAGAGGGAGGAAGATAGCAGTAATCAAAAACATCCACGTTTTCCCTACTTAAATACAGTTGCACGAGTAGTTGATAAAAATGTGTAAGGTCACACAACATGAAATGTGGCGATTTTCCAAGCGAATAAACAGGAGAACTACAATGTGTGGCGCAATAGCACTTGGGAGTACTTCGACCTAGCGTAGTAATATTAGTTAACACCTAATTGTAGATCCTACCCACCACAGAGCTGGATCAACCCCTCCCCCTCCGAGGCACACACACACACACGAGACAGATGCCTATTATCAGTCTGCGAGTCATCAACATGAGTTAAAATAATGGCATCAAACTCATTGAATGCCAAGCTGTTTTCAGAAGCTTTTTCCTAGAGTGCCAGCAATCTAGACCATTGTTGATGATTTTTATACAGCCACAGCATATTCTGTGTTATAGCTATGAACACATACAATGGCTCGTTTAAAAGGTGAGACTTTAAGCTCTCAGTGGGTGCAAACAGTGTATTTCTACACGCCTCTGTTCCTGAGAAATCCTAAGCTAAACAGTGGCTAGTTATCAAAATTGCTGTTTTTATCTAGAAATGGAGATATAACGTCTTTCATGAAATATTAAGTGTTGCCTGTAAACTTTCCGGGAAGTGATCAGCGAGACCTGGCGAGACTGCCACCTAGTGATAGACCCACGAAAATGCCCTGGTTTTGAGATGACGTGCATGAGTCACTGATTCGACCCAAAGCGGCAACCGAGTTATGATAAAATGTCCAGATTGTGCGTTTTCAATCGTCATATATTTTTATTTCCATTCATCACAGAGTTCCCAAAATCACATATAAGGTGTGTTAGAGTGTCTAGTTTCGTAATTAAAAAAAAGAAGCTAAAAACGTAATATTACGTTTTTGGCACTCAATGAGTTAAAGTAAGAGGTTAAGGTTTCTCAGGACAGCAGCATGTGTCCAAATTTCAATCTTAAACTTTCTATTTAATCATAAACTATCTGAAAACAGGGCTTTAAGTGTAAAATACCGAACTTGTCCTTTAAGCTACATATAGTTGTTGTCAACAGAACTCAACTGCACGCACACTGGAAGAAGTAGAAGATGAGTGTAAACGATTTTTGCCGGCGTTGTAAAAAGAATGTAAGGATACACAGAGGAGTACTTAAACACACAAACCTCATTTTTGAGAGAAACAGGTGAATGCATACATGAACAAGTTCTCCGTTTAGGATTACAACTCCACAAAACAGCAAACCAATCGCATAGTCCTCAAGTGTGACCATTCTGTGTTTGTCGGGTGATGAAACCTCCCCTTGAAAGTGTTCATATTTGGGGATTGGCTCCCCACAACCTTCAGGTTCACAAGAACAAACAGAATGGCAGTGAGTGCAGCACAGATGTCCTGGATCAACAGATGTGGCGTGTTCCTCAAAATGGCAGTACAAAGCTTTCCGCAGACAACTAGTGACTCCAGTCTCAAGTACCGTCTTAACTGCTGGGTCAAGCTTTGTATGCTGTTTGACAGCATAAACAATCGCATGTGCCTGCAACCCACCTCTGCCTGCCCTCCCGACCTGCTGAACCATGGTTTCCACATCATCTGGTAACCCATACATCACAATGTGTGATACGTTGGGAAAATTTAGGCCCATCCCAAGAGCTGTTGTTGCCACCACAACTCAACAGCTACCCTGTCCACTCAGATGACGGCACTCTGTGGAGCATGCCTATACGCAGGTTTTCAATATTTTTCTCAGGGTCTCGGTCAACCCAGGAATCTTAACCGAGTTCTCCCTTCAAATGGCAGATCACTCAGCCAACTGCCTTCACGGTTTTGCAATAGATAATTACTGGCAACATGGAGATACCATTTTTTTTAACATCCCTCACAATCCTACAGAAGCATATTAGGGCTAACCTGACTCTCGCCAGATGAATTTCGTTCCGCCTAGCTCCACTCATCCATCTGGGACCAATCCATTGGAGTGTTGCTTCAGAAGGCTGGGCCTAATCAAAAAATGCTTGCATATGATTGAATAAGCCACTTGTCCGTCATCTATTGACGTGCTACTTCAACCACTCGCATCGAAGCCAACCCGTGACGCTGATAAGTCTCACAGTCGCTTCTACGCTATGTCACATCTATGAAACTCCTGCCCTGCGTCCTGATTGGCTGTACCATAAAATCGGGTGCAGAAATCACTCTCAATGGAAGAGGTCCCAGATGGATGCGAGTGAAGCTAGGCGGAGCTAAGCGGAACGAAATTCATCTGGCGAGAGTCGGGTTATATTAGGGCATAAAGAGAACATATTTTTTTAAATTCTGAGATAAGTCAAATTTTTTGAGAAACAAAATCAGAAATAATTTCTGAGATTAAAGTCAGAATTTCTGACTTTAATCTCAGAAATTATTTCTGACTTTGTTTCTCAAAAAATTTGACTTATCTTGAAAATTTTGACTTCTCGGAATTTTCAAATATATTCTCTTCATGTGGCACCAAATATGCATCCGTACAATCCAGTGTAGGCAGTCCAGTGTATGGCCAGGTACTTTAATCAGACCCAGTCTGATGTTTGTTCTGTTTGGGCTCCAAAATGATTGGATTGTCCATCTGAAGCTGTTTCATAACCCTGGCTCTGGATTCCCGATCAGCAAAAGCCGTCAATGTCAGCACAGGTGTACCTGGAATATATAGCAGTACAATAAGCAACCAATAAGTAACAGTAAAATAAGAAATGATGAGTAGTATCATTCATTTATTTACTTTTTAATGACTGTGCGGACATCTAAAAGGAATACATCACTTATAAGGGGTACAGTGACTACCAATGGGTATATGTGTAAATACATACAAAGCAACACCCAAATGAATGGTCAATTTCCATCTGAATGGGCAACCAGTTCCTATGGCCACTTGGCCAGTGCGAATGCAAAACCGGTTTTGGGGGAAAGTGGTTAGTTGTGTTTAGAAGTGGACAGGTTCCTGTAATGAAACCGATTTCAATTAAAGTGGTGAATTACACTAAATGTAGAAAACATCGAAGACTGAACATGCAGGAAGTCTATTGTTTTGTACTTACCAGCTTTAACTAAGGATCTAAGGTCTCCCAACTTGGCGAAGCTGTCGCGAAATGGCGTCTGCCCTTTTACAGCCTGACCCCTGATAGAAATAAAAGAGTAGCCTACATTAGAATGTTTGAACTGCTAGTTATTTCGCTAAAATTACACTAACGCTATGATTGTACCAAGTCTGAGTTAGCGAACGTACAACGACACCTACTATGTTTACAACATGGGATTCCTATCACAACATTGGGAGTTAGTCTGACTTGGTAAATATCGCTTACCATTTGTAAGTAAGATAAACTTCGTCCACGATGATACCCATTACGTTGGCTTAAAAAACATCGGAGCCTAGCATGTCCCTCCACTTGTTCAGCAGCCAGGATTCCGGTCTTCCGAAAAGGAGCTGGCAATGACCGCTGGCTATATCCACGTTGAGTTGCATCGCCGTGATGCCCATTTCAGTTGCTTCTTTCACTTGGTCCTCCATGAGTGCGACAAAGGAGAAACAACAATGACTAATGGGTTTTCATTGAGTCCCATTAAACTTTTGCCGAATCCTGTAGGAAGGACGGCAAAAACATCTTTATCAACAAATGCCTGGAGTTTCTCTGTTTCCCTTTTAAAATGAATGCGCTGTCGATATCTTCTAGAACAGACTCGATGGCAGAATCTACACATCTCAAGTCTCCAGCGGCAGCCATCTTTGTTGTAAACAAATTCAACCCAAATGGCGTTTACAAACGGAAGTTCGGGAGGAGCATGACAGAGTTTGCCACGCCTCCTTCAATCAGTCAGGTTATTTATTCGCAGTCTGCCTCTACCTGCCGAAGTTGCAGCATCGGTGTCACTCCGTTTGCAAGGCGCGTTTGGTCAAGCTAGGAGCTAAGTCACCGGTAAGTCCGGCTAAGTCACGCGCAGAGCTCCCTTCTTCCGGTGTCTCCCCCTCTGTTCATGCAACATGTTTTTCAACTCGGCAAGTTATGGCAGCCCGCGTGCAGCCCTCTACCTTGCCTTCCGCTACTACGGCCTCTCTCTTTTCCAGCTAATCAACCCTCCCCACTTTTCTCTTTGCCTACCTAGGGTGCTGTGCAACCTCCTCCCCCTTCCCCTGTAGCAACCGCGTCGCTACCTTTTCCCCTTCATCTCCCACCGGCGTAAACCGCGTTCGAGCCCGCGTTTTTTCCCAGCCAGGGACCGCATCCCTGGTTCTCCCTCGCCCCTCTTTCTCTGGATTGGTGCCACCACCCTATAGGCTACCGTCTTGGCATCTCATCTGAGACCATGTCTACATTAAAATTGTAATACAACATAATCTATGTGGTGATCACAAAATGTATTTAAGGAACCATCGCTTTACCTTAACTCAATGCTGGCGTTGGCCGTAAGGCAGCTGATACACAGGAGCTGTTGCTCTGTCGCTTTTCGCGAATAATTATAAAAGAATAATTTATTTTATTATTATTTAAGACAAGACAGTTGTTGCCCCCAGACTATGCAATAGACAGACACTGTATAACTAAGATAATAAAGTAAAGTAAAACAAAAAGGGTACAAGTACAATGTAGGCAGTTTCCAAGTGCAAGCAAAGCTAAACAGAAACGAAACGAAACCAAGACAAGACAGCAGCATGACCTACGCGGAGGGCAACGCGGATGGAAAAGCTGTGCTACCTGGAAGACAAACAAAATACATCAAACCTGATACCATTTCCCAAAACATCCACATTTATTTTAAAGCTATACACACACATACTCTTCTCTATGCCAATTTTCCCAATGACAACAGATGAGGATAGCATATCCATCCATCTACAGGGCTACATATAGAAATGGAGTTTAGCTACACCAAGCACATTTTAGTCTACAACATTAGGGCCGCAACATACCTGATGGTCGGTAGACCCCCAGTGCTCAGACGAGGGACAACCAGTGGAACCTACTGAGCTTCTTGCTGTAGAGCTCCTTAAGTAGCGCATGGTTGGCCTAATTGAATGATTGGCCCCACCCACTCATTAGCAGAGGGCCAGGGAGAGGCCAGGAGGAAAGAGCAAGCAAGCAGACAAGGTCTGCCTGCCACACATTGTTCAAGAATAAAGGGGTGTATGGCGGAATCCTGCACGACTTCTGCCTGTGCAGTTGACTCCTGCACGATCCCGCAAATCACTTCAGGACCTCGGCCAGAGACTTCGCCAAACATACTTTTCTATTATGCTATCTGTTTGCAAATTACGAATGTGAACTAGTGAAGCGCTCTTGGGGGGTATTCCATCAACCTCGCTAAAGGCCAAACCTGGCTTATTTCGATAAGTCTCGCTAATTTTAGTGAGAATTCCATTAATGAGGTTAACGTGAATCCCAGCTTGGTAACTATGGGAATTTATGCCACAGAACTAACCTGCTCCGTAGCAGGTTAACTTTCAAGCTAAATTAAGCTGTGTTGCAAAAAAAAAAAAACAATCAGTCCAAAAAGATGGTTCCGTCTGAAATCGAACAAGTGAAATCAAAAGCAGATTATGGGTCCGTTTAACGCTTTGCGGTGCTTTGTTCTATTTGCTCCATCCATCTGATCCAAATAAAAAATGTGTTCAATAATCCAATTTTCAATTTTTTTTAACTGGTCAGCAAATACGTAATTGCTGCTATTTTCTAAATGTATCATTAGTCACACAAGATAAAGAAAAAAACAGAAACTGGATTGGAAACAAAAGTAAAATTCAGTTAATATTGGATTTTTGCCTTTTTTACCGTTTTTGTTGGGCTTTTACATCTATTTTTACTCCTACTTCTACTCCCCCTACAGTTGTGGAGTGTATATATACACAACTGTCGTAAATACTACTCATGCTTGCATCCTTCCCCCAGTGGGGTATACTACTAAGCACGTTAGACATATCTAGGCTGTCTACACATATCGAAGCTACACAAAGCCTGAACTCGGGATATAAGTTAAAGCAACACCAAAGAACTTTTCCTCTGTCGCACGCACGCTATTTGTTTATCCAGCAATGGCTTTGCAAATAACGATGTCCATAGACAAGGTAGAATATGTTGCATGATTTTCTGAAATTACGATGTATTGCGACATCATGCAAGTCAAATTTGTAGTTTCTTATGTCTCATTCCATCGAACTACAGATCTGGCAAACTTACATAGTGCGGTTATAGCCGATAGTGGGCCGCGAAGCGAATGCAGAAGTGCCGCTCACCCTGTTACGAGTTGATGAACCACGGAAACAATTTTGGAAACATTATCTTGAGGCACAAAAAACTATTTGGTGTTGCTTTAAGTGATACTATGATAGCAGTTATGTGATATATTTGTAAAACTAGGCTTTCAGCTCAGAGTTGTGTGTGTTCTCGGTGTTGGGATAAGTGTTGCCACAGTTACTTTGAAAAAGGTAATCTGATTACTGATTACTCCTTTAAAAAGTAACTTAGTTACTTTACTGATTACTTGATTTTTAAAGTAACTAAGTTAGATTACAAGTTACTTTATTAGTTACTTTCAGCAGCTGCCAACAACACCCCCACCGCCTCAACATAAAAATGATAACCGGTTTTGCCAATACTCACTATACTGGAAGTGCATTTTAACAGTAATGCCAACAATGTATAGCAGACATCCCAACCTAACCTACTTAGATACTGAAATGCAGATGTTTGTTCAATAATGTCTAGTCAGTACACCAAATAAGGAAGGCCTATTGATAGAAATTGTGATAGTAAAATATGTAGATTTTGGTAGTTTGGCCTTTTCATGTAGCCTTGGCAACCATCTAGTATAGGCCTGATTAATATGCAAATCTTTTGCAATCATTTAACATGCAATGCTAAAGTCACTGTTACAAACAGTGCAGTGTGCAATATCATTATGTTTTACTCTTATGAGACAATTGGGTACACTTTTGTGTAGTCTGATGTGAAATGGGTGTTAAATGTTCCTTTTTGAGGGGTCTGACTCTGCCATGACGCTCCTGTTCCTAGATACACTAACTGAACTGATTAATTAAGTTCGGGAGAAAAGAGATATAAGCCCACCTACACTGAAAACTGATATGTTGATTTAGCAAAAAAGACCAGGATGCTCTCTGTCTTGGATGCGCTTGCAGGCACACATGCACCACTCCTCTCTCTCTCTCCCTCTCCGTTGTGTGCGCGTTAAACTTAGATGCACACGCGAAGTCCGGTCTGACTGGCTTGCGTGCTCTTGTTCGCTCTAGGTTCCGGGAGATTTTATAATTTGCGGGCGTCAGGATATCAATATGTGGGAGACTCCCAAAACTTCGAGAGACTTGGGATGTCTAGCTAGACAGCACTTTGTCGCCAGCACAGAATGTACAACGTAGGCTACCTTAATGTTGTCATGTTTAGCTGAAATAATGACTGTAGCCTATAGATAAAACGAGCATCTCTCTCCTCCCTCCGTTGTTGTTTACGTTTGTGTCGCTGCGTGGTTTTACACGTGAGTTGTCCTCATGCTGAAAAGGTTGGCATAACTTACATGACGTCAATCCCCGAGACAAGAAGAAAAGTAACACGTTACTGGCATGGTTGGGATGATGTTGGCCAATCGTGAAACGCGAGATGCACAAGACCGCCTATATTAAAAAACGATTACTTCTGCATTTATAAGCGATAGTGTAATCTAGACTGCGGTCATTTTTAGTGTCTAGCCTATAACATCAAATACATCGATTGTCATCAGATGTTGCACGTCCATAGTGTCATATTTGCATGCACAACACTGTTAAAGAACCTGCAAGATCCAAAATGTTTGGAGAGTTAGAGCTCCACCTTTAAGATATATGACAGAATCTTAGACGTGTGATAACTTTGTTTTTTAAGATAATTGATTGATTGAAATTGGTCAGCAAGTCCACAAGTTGTGCAGATGTCAACCATTTAAAAAGTTGATATTCTTTATTAGTATGGAATCTGATTGTATGATTAGGCCACACAGCAAAACAAGTGTCATTCAGGTTTATTTGTGAAACCACAAGGCACTAATATTCTGTTCACAAAATCAAATATTAGAATGCTATCTTGGTCTTAAGGAAAAGGAGAACAAATGATTGGGTATATCCAAAACTCAATCAACAAACCACAGTGGCATGGAAAACATTTAATGCAGTCTGTGTGCAAGAAAGTATGTTGGTGAGAAGAACAGAGCAGTATAATCAGAGGTAGAAGTGCACATGAAGTCTAAGAGGGCATTAAGAGGGGAAAAAGGTAATGCCACTATGTGAGACTAGCTGGGCTTGTGCTTTTGGTCTGGGAGGTGGTAAAGGAGTTTGCTTCACATGCATATGTCTGTCTCCTGTAGACAGCCCAAACCCACTCTTCCAAGTAACCCTTTGGCTCCCTCTAGTGGTCGCAGCCGAAGAGGTCTGTGGACACCCTCTTGGCCTCAGGGACAGCTTTTGCGGCTTGCATGACCATAAGGCTCTCAAAGTGGTAGAAATGGTTGCCAACAATAATCTTGACTCCGTCAAGCCCACACATAGCAGCATCCACGTACTTGAAGAGGGTGAAGGGACCATCCTTAATGGGTACTCGAGGTGTCGCCTTCATGTCCACTTCATAGAGGGTTTGACCTGGATGCACACAATTGAGTAAAATTGAGTGAAAACACATCGCAGAGCAAAATCAGCAGTAGAACAAAAGTCACAAGTCATGAAGTATAAGACACACCTTTAATCACATGTACAATGTGGTTATCTTTACAAATAAAGGCTGCATCCACAGGTCCATCAAGACCAAGCTCATCTTTCAGAGATTTGGGGTAGCCTTCCAGGTGTGTGTGTGGCTCCCCAATCTTGTAGACGAACACCTCATTGTCCTGCAAAGAATGATATTCATCCTGTCATTCATCCTACCATGTCTAATATGATTTTAATTCTTGTTCTGAGAGTTCATTTATTATTTTGTTAATCTGTACAAATATTGAAGAGTATAGTAAGAGTTGTAGTCACACCTTGATCATGTGCATGTGGCCTTCATAGGCAAAGACAGCATCCACTTCACTGTGCAGTTCCTTGAAGGCACTTTCAACGGTATCAGAATGCATTTTCTCTCCCTCCATACGCAGGAAGTGGTGGGCTTTAAATGAGAAGAAGAGAAAAAGATGTGTGATTTGGACCAGAGGATAAAAGAGAGATAAAATAATAAAAGTGGAGCAGAAATGGTGTGCATACTGTACATTGATAGATAGATAGACAGATACTTTATTGATCCCCAGGGGAAATTCAAGGTCTCAGTAGCATATAGACAACACACACACATTCACTAACAGCAGAAAAAGTAATTAAAAGTATATAATATAAAAACATAACTAAGCAATAAGGACAGTAGAAGATAAAGAATATACTAAATATACTAAAATACAAATTATACTAACTAACACTTAATATAAACCAATTCTAAAAACAGTATCCACATAGTGGTGATTAATCAATCAAGAAAATTGATTGATAGAGCACATAGACCTCATATCATACTCACATCTGAATGCATAAACATTTCCATCATTATCAGATGCAGCTGCATCAAGGTGCACATGGCTGCACTGTTCTCTCTCAATGTGGTTAGTGGAATCACCTGAGGAGGAAACAGGGGTGTGAAGAGAGTGCTGGCATTTGCTCATCACACTACTTCATGAAGACCTATGTTACCTGTCTCTTGTTCTTTTCACATCATTTAATAGCTCCTAATTCATGTGTAGAAATGCTAATGGATTTTCATCATTGCTTTACGACAAAAAATAAAAATGGTTGAATCTTTCCTTTGACTCACCAAACTTTGAGCATCTCATGAAGTAATCACGTGCATCCTTTGGGTATCTGCCATGTACTTCTCCTGTCATTGGGTCAAACTTGGAGAACTGATGACCATGGAAACAGTAGTAGTGGCCAAGCCAGCGAAAGGCAGAGGTGCAGTTGGGCATGCTTGTGAACTCCTTCTCATCTAACTTCTGGGTTTTCACATCGTAGTGCCATATATCATCACCTGGACAGGAAAAAAATAATTTACAATGTAAACAAAGAACTGAGTGAAGAAGTTATTTTAGAAGACATTTTTTAAATGTTTTCCCCATTTACCTTTGAAGAAGATAACCATGTTGGACTTGCAGTCCTCCTCTGGGCACACCACAGCAGCATCTAGATGGTCGGGGACCCCAGGGAAGACGTCTTTAATGTCCTTAGGATAGCCTGGCTCCAGGGTGTGGTTGTAGTAACTGAAAACTTTGGTGTCCTTTGAAGAGTATAGGAAAACAGGACAGATGGAGTTTGAGGAGCATTCTGGGAATTTTAAAGGTTCCAAAAAAAACGAAATCAGTTATTATACTGATGACCTTGTTATTAGTTACAACAGTACCAGGAAGAAGAACATGTGGTCGTGGTGCTCAGCAGAATCAGGAAAGTGCATGCGGAAAGCAGCGTCCACGTGCCCCAGGTGGTGATGGTCGTCCAGCTCAGAGAAGGATCCATTGGAGAGTTCTGCCTTTCCATGGAAGCCTTTGAAGACGTGATCGCCTGTAGGAACATCATACAGTATGATGAAGTTCTATGACTTAATCCTGGACATCTACATTTTGGCTTCATTTACAGTGATGTGTGAACATTTTCGCCAGTTTTTACAAAGTTATACTTTCTTCTGTGTAAGTGGTCTACATATTTAGAGTTTAACATTCCTTTTATTTACACTTTTGTACGTTGTTGTCTGTTGACTGAAAACTAAACTGTGACTGAAAACTGAAACTGTGGTCTGTGGATTAAGTACACATATACAAAGGTTTATTTACCTTTGAAGAAGTATGGCGTTCCCGTCTCAGTAACTGCTACAGCATCCATTTCCATTCCGTCACAGCGATCAAGCACAGCACCATGATGGTGCTTGGAGTGGTCTTGTGCTGGTTCATCTGCATTAAAAGGAGGGAACATTTTGTTGTCACCCTGTTGTAATAGCTGAAACCACTGAATTCTAGCTTGATGCCTTACAGAAAGGCAATTTTAAAAAACAATGAAAGTGTTTTTTTTAGTAAAACAAACAACAACAAAAACCTATTGAACAAATCCATCTATTTTTGTATCAGCTGTTATTTTGTGCCAAAGACAACCAAAGACAGTTGTTTTTGTGATCGATAATTTATGATAAACAAAGCAAGAAACTTTCCGTGGAAAATATGTTTTTCACTCAAACGTAACTTACCTGCCTGTAGATGCTCCCCCCCATGATGCCTAGACAGAGAAAAGGAGAAAATGACTATGGCAGAAATATTAAAAGCACAAGGATGTTCTGTGAATACAGAAATAAATAAATTGAAATAAATAGTAAAACTAGTGGAGTATTTTGGTAAGAGAAAGATCAGGCAAAATATGACGAAAATGTGTTCCTATAGTAGATAGAACAATCAGTATCATGTAAATGCATGGATCCACGCAAGCAAGCAATAGAATGAAAATGTACAAAGCTTTTACTTACGAGGTGGAGAGGCCCAGGGCCAGGCAGAGACACACCGTCAGGAAGAGTAGCTTCATGGTTATCAGGACCTCTGGTGCAACCTCTGGAGAGAGATCAGCTGGACAAGGTGCCCAGCATGCCAGTGGACTCAAACTTTTATACCCACACCAGGAGAGAGGGGAGGCAACACAGCCTGGCACAAGCCGCACGCCCACGGTTTACAAAGCGTGGGTACTCATCGGCCTCCACTCCTCTGGCCCCATTGATGTGGTCAAGGTGCATGCATTTCAAAGAAAAAGACCAAAATCTTCCTCCCTCCCACCACAGGGCTATGGAGAAATCAATACTCAAAGGATTACATAAGGCCCCAGGGCACTCTAGGTATTGCTGATCTAGGTAAGGATGTAAATATTGACATGAATCTTACCTTTACAGTGGATTGATTAAAATCCTATATTGTCATTCCAACAGTGAATAGAAACAGACAAAACAATGGTTATAAATTGGAGAGATTTGTGAAGTGTGCATATGGCACCTCAATGGTTATTGTCAAGGCATCAGGTAAAATGAGACCATATTCACTTTTAATAGTTATTGTGTTTTATAAAAACTAAATTAAATATTGAAAGCACCACAGTAGTCTATTACTGATTCTTAAACCACGACCCTATAAGCTATGAAGAGTTTTTCAAGGTATGTATTTTTCCAGTGTAAATAACTCAATTTCAGATTTGAGGACTTTTTAAAAAAATATAGCTACTGGGAACTTCAGATGAAATTTGGCATATCAGGAAACATCTGATATGGCACATTTTCTAACACATATATGCATAATATCAGAGCAAATTACAGCGATTTCAACCAGAGAAAATCAGTCAGGATGTGAAAAGCTTAGCCTAGGGTTATTACATTATTATTACCGTATTACATTACATTTAACAAACACTTCTTGACCAAAGTGACTTACATTTGCCAGCTATATTACAAGGGGTCACATTGTCCCTGTAGCAACTTTGGGTTAAAGTGCCTTGCTCAAGGGCACAACGGTGGAAGCTGGGAATTGAACCGACAACTTTCAGGCTACTGCCTCCTTAACCACTACACTACCACTGCCCATGTGAAGGGTTGCAAGTTATGTTCCTTCAGCTCAGCTGCTGGGAGGTACTCAGCTCACCAATGCCATCCACTCAGAACCACATGACACACACAACAGCTGTTTGATTTACCTGGACTGCGAGAGTCTTTGGATGAAAGTGTATGCCCAATGAATGTAGAAAATAAATGTAAAAGTTTTGTCTTGAGTCAAGGAGATATATTTTTCCACTGACGGATGCAGGTTCTCAATAAAGTGGTAGGCTACTTACCTATAAATGAATGGTAATATGTCCAAATATAACATATGTCCAAAAAGTATTTTTAAACATGAGTTTATCTCAATCAGCACATGAAGTGTATTACATATTTACAAACAAATAAATCATCACGTTGAATTTTATGTTTTAGTTCAAAGGAATGTAATTATGTGACACTCCTAAACAAGGGCGTATGCAAATATCATCTTACTGTATGGTTACAACTATGGATAGACTGTCCCATACAGAGTTGCCAGGTTCACTTATTGTAAGCAACTTGGGGTTGTTTATCAGTAAAGTCACTTATACATTTTCCTCGTAAATCAAGACTGCACAAAATAACCCATTAATAACAGAGTTTCTTTTGCTGGTCAATAAGAGACTTGGGTTAAATACATTTTTGGCCTGGTTGCTTATTTTTCTCCCAAGATCTGGCAACATGCTGTGACTCTGAACCCTGAATATTCTAGATGATGAAATGCATTATTGAATGTTTTTGGTTTCTTGCTGAACCAGTAGCCTAAATAACACAGAGTAGCTAAAAAAATAAATAAACACGCATTTACCTCTATCAGTCTGTCACAATAAAGGTAGATTTGCTGATCATTAACATAAAACTCTCTCATGCTCTCTCTCTCTCTCTCTCTCTTTCTGGCTGTCTCTCCCATGCATGTGAAGTTACTTCTTATCTTCTTAACAAGTCTTTCTAAATGTAAATGGAAATATTACTGTAAATCAAGTTTGTGAGCTAAGATGAAGATTTATTTCCCAGTGTTGGCACAGTTACACTGTTGGCTCTGAGTCGTGATATTGAAGGGCATAAAGATCGTGCGCATGGCTAGTATTTACCCAAACACCCACATTTACAGAGGTCAGGTAAAAGTTGCAATCATTTGTTAGATAAGGCAGTTCTTCCAATAAAGACACTATTTATGTGACATAGTCAATATGATTAGCATCACTATTTACCACCACCCACACACCACACACTCATGCAATGGCACATTTGTCACAGCATGTCTCTACAGATACATCTACACTTGGATACTCATGGGGTGTTGGGATCCATTGCATTGGATAATGCAGTACAGTAATATTTGCATGTACAAAATGTTGCATTTCTGCACAAACATGCAGTAAACTGAAGTATTATGTAGTGCAATGCAGTTTTGTCATGTCCAAAATATTACTATATCCTGAATATGAACTGCAAATTCCTCCAAAACTGCAATTTTGATACTCAGATTCACTAAATTCAGCATCCAAAAGGTGGAATAATTTCTTTATATAAAATCAAAATGTGTAGCAAATCGAGGAACGCTCCCTGTTTGCAGCAGTCATCGCTAATAGATAACTCTTAGGGTATAGAATCTGGACTGTGCAAGTACTGAATTCACTGACTCGCAAAGTCACCTGAGGTTAAACCAATAGACTGTCAGCAACTATTACCAAGGATATACGTTTACATCCAAGAAATATCGATTAATCCCCTTGACATTTAAAAAATATTTACACAACTTTGTAACAGTTTTCCCAGAGACTTGTAAACAAGAAATGTGATTCGATAAAAATGTTAAAAGGTATAGCTTCTAATTTATATTTTTGTGTTCTTGATTGTCATTGTCTTACTTGTCATTTTGTATTGATATTTTTTTATTTTTGTGAGTTTTATTTTCATTCCATCAATGTGTTTATTTTAATTTCATCAATGTGATGAATTGTCTTTGCACAAACACACTCACACACACCCACACACACACACACACACACATGCACGTGTACACACACCAGCCAGGCTCCTCATCCATACCAGACGATCAGCACACATCACCCCCATTCTCCATCAACTCCATTGGCTACCAGTTCATCTGCGACCTCCTGACCCCTTACACTCCTTCCCGCTCACTCAGATCCTCTGACCAAAACCTCTTGGCTATCCCCCGGTCCAGACTCTCCACCCTGGGTGGCAGTTCCTTCAGTGCCCTGGCCCCCAAACTCTGGAACTCCCTCCCCCAACCTCTTCGTGCCTGTCCTTCTCTTCCTTTCTTCAAAGCACATCTCAAGACCTTTCTGTTTAATGATCACTTCTCCTCCACACCCAACACATAGTTCCATACAGATAACTTGTCTTTGTTGTATTGTTTTGTTTGTTTGTTATTGTGTTTTCCTGCCTTTGTCTCTGTTGTATTGTTTCCCTGCCTTCCTACTATGTAAAGCGACCTTGGGTTTGAGAAAGGTGCTATATAAAATAAACCTATTATTATTATTATTACCAGTGACACACGTTCCACGATGGAAATAAGCATTTTACCTTTATTGTGTTATCATTGATAACTTTGTAAGAATGTGCATGAGAAGCAGATCACTGTATAATGTCTTCTAAAGCATGAGATCAAATCTCAATCTTCTAGCTGCAGCAGAAGGCTTGGATGATTGTGCTGGCTAGCCATCTGCCTGCTGGCTGTCTCTGCTGAGGCCCTCTAGGTTAAAGTGTAGACGATCCAGACGGGCTTGCTAATACCTAACAGAGTCTGATCAGACCCTCACGTTGCCTGAGTCACTGACCGGATGGCCCTTTCCCCTTTACACCCCGAAGTGCACCCAAGGCCAGGCGGCTGACTCTGCCTACAAAGGGTGCCATGCCAAGATCAGGGACCTCTGGACTGCATGGTACTGATGTCCTCTTCTTTCATAATGCCCTTGCGCTATAACATTTGTCACAAGTTACATTGATGTATTTAAACAATCATTTGTTGTTGTTCTTTTGTTAATGCCAAATATCAAGATAATGACCAGGGTAATACATTGTATAAACCAAAATGACACTGAAAGCATAAAAGCATTCTCCAATTAAGACCAGGATGCAGAAAAATAGCAGAACCTATTTTTTTCACTACCAATCAGACCACACCAGACTAACTGAAATGCATGCTGCATGGGATGGACTGCATAGTGTCTGTATAAGCTGTGGAACTTGACAAAAACACAAGCTGATGGAGAGATAAGGAAAGAAAGAGGAATAAAATTGACCAATGACTGCAGGAAAGACAACTATCCATGGTATATTTTCATTTTATTGCACAGCTTTGAATAATATGGTTGAAGATGGCTGTCAACAGTTGGCAATTTATCAGCATTCAAAGATAATAAGATAAAACTACTACTAATAATAAGATAAAACTTTTATTTCCACTTTGTGTTGTGTTCACCTTGTAAAGTTGCTACTTACCTTGTGATAGGCTATTACCAGCTGGTTATAAAGTCCAGAGTTTTGTGAATTCTTCGCTAAATGTAAAGAATTAAACCAAGGATAGAATAATGTAGACTTGAGGAAAGTTGAAGTTCAGAGAAAGGTTCCATTTGCATTTTTTATTATCAGGTATCAGTATTGTCTGAAACTCATTGAAACTATTAATAACCAAAATAAAGTATAAATTAAGTATAGTCTATGTATCTACTGTTTAATATGTTAGACTTTTGTGCTTTATTTTTGGATGTCAGAGATTTGTTCCAAGCAACTTGTTATCTACATGACCACTACTGCAGAACTACTGAAAATGTTAAAAATTGACTGTAGAGAGAAATATATGGAGATTTATTACTCTACTACACTACTTTTGGCAGCTCATTTAGGCTACCATGGAAAGCTATCCTGAACAAAAAATCAAGATAATTCCAGGCTTCTTTTAGTCAGGCTAACACCAGACTGCTTCCAAAATCCGAAGTGTGATTGAGGATGGCTCTGAGGATCTTTCATTCTAGCCTGGGTAAGCCCAGCTGAACCTGTTGGCAAATCCGAATTTGCTCTACTGGTCAGTCTTGAAAGGAGCCCATTGATGCCCCTTTCCAAATCACAGAAAACTCAGGATCCAATCGCTTATCCAGCAGGCAACAGGCCTGATATGATGACAGATAGAGCAGTGCATTCAACACAACCAATGGCTGTACTGATGGCGACAGGGTTAAACAGATATGGATGCGTTTGTCTTAGGAACTGAGTATGCAACTGCATTTAGAACCTTTGTTTACAAGAAACATGTGTTTGCTGCATTTCTAAAGTGATATGGTAAGAATTTAATGCACCAATTTAAGTTTAATTTCACAGCTGATTACACTCCTGGAAGTCAATGAAGCTGAGATTTGAGAAATGGTCTGGTGTTCACTTCCAAGGGGCGTAACCAGCAGTGAAATTCAATTTAAATTGGTACATTAAGCTCTTACGTAGTGTTTCCGGAAGTATGGCAAACACATCTTTCTTGTAAATGAAAAATTATTTAAATCCAGTTGTTTACTTAAGTTCGAAGAAAATACACATCCATATCGTATAACACTGACACCATCAGCACAGCCATCGGTTGTGTTGAACAGATCTGCCAATTGTACTCCTGTCTGTCTTCATATAAAGCCTGCCCCATGCCGGATAAGCGGATGTGATTGGTTCTTTGGTTTTTGGAAATTAGCTCTCCACTTTGTGTCTAGACAGACCTGCAGGTTCATCCGGGTTCATTCAGAATAATGACATATCTTATAATGGTGCTCAGTTCTGTCAGGACAAAAAAGGACAAACAATGGGCTGAAGTGTTTCTTTTATCACTTTAATTGTATTATTCTTTTTAATATAACCAATGGGAGAGCTATGTTTAATATGTTTAACAACAAATAAAATCTGGGATTAAAACACATAGTAACAAAGCAAGACTGAGGTAGCAAAGTCACATAATCTTCCATACATTAAGTAGGAATGTGTGGCAATAAGTATTCTCCCTGACCCATAATATATTGAAATAAATGTAACTGTTATGCTTGTGTGCTCCCCCTCCCCCTCTGTCTTTCTCTAACCCCAACTCTGGATATGAATGTGTGTGGTTGCAGCTCCCCCTAGTGGTTACAGCCCAGTATTTCCTTGGAGATTTTGTGTGGCTCAGGGCGGATTTTGCTGAAGGCCAGGACTTGAGGTGTCTCGTAACGATAGAAATCGTCCTGCACAAAAATCTTCACCCCATCTGGACCACACATGCCAGCATCCACCTTTTTGAAGGGCAGGTGAGCTTCTTTATCCACGACTCTGGGAGTCACTGTCAGATCAACATCATACATCTTTTCATCTGTATATGAGAGAGAGAGAGAAAGAGAGAGAGAGAGAGAGAGAGAGAGAGAGAGAGAGAGAGAGAGAGAGAGAGAGAGATTTCAACAAAATGTTATCCAACAGTGCTTGACTGGGTAGAAAAAAGTCAGTTCATTGGAGAACACCTGTCATGACCTAAAGATAGACTGAACACCTGTGCAGAATGGTGACAAATGAAAGGTGATGACAGCTTGTTCCTCCATGAGTGGTGTGTGTGTGTGTGTGTGTGTGTGTGTGATTATGTATGTGTACATATGTGTGTGTGTGTGTGTGTGTGTGTGTGTGTGATTATGTATGTGTACATATGTGTGTGTGTGTGTGTGTGTGTGTGTGTGTGTGTGTAAATAACCTTTGATGATGTGTGCAATCTCATGCTGTCCACAGACAAAAGCTGCATCCACAGGCCCCTCAATGGCCAACTCCTCTTTCAGGCTTTTGGGGTACCCTTCAATTAGTGTGTAACCTGGACCTGATTTGTAAATGTACACCTGGTCTCCCTGTAGGGTAAATAAAAAAACAAATATTGCTCCATCATGTCTCATTATTGTCAGAATATTTAGATGTTAAGCTCTTAATTATCATCTTTACAGTCCTGACAGTTAGTTAGTTAGTTATAGGAAGAGGTGTATTTTTGCATGTACTCATAAAGTTATAGTCACTGGCTGATGGGAAATGGGCCAGCAAAGTCTGGGTGAGAGCTGGTACCTTGATGATGTAGACTTTTCCATCATAAGTGAAGACAGCATCCACAGCTCCAGTCACTTCCTTCCAGGTGTTGCTGATGGGGAATGGATGCCAACCATCCCGGTGTGTGTCCAACCTCATATAAATAGGACCTAAAAGCCAGAGAACGGGGAGAGTCGTCAGCTTCTTATACAACACTAACTTCGCCCTGTGTATTCATACAGAACATGCTTACACTACAGGTAAGAGACATGGTGAAGCACCTTTGAATACATAAGCCTTGCCCATGTCATCCGAGGTGATGGCGTCCACTGTGACATTTTTGCAGAGATCTCGCGATGTGTCATTGGTTCCATGGCCATGGCCTAGTGGACCATAACACAGATCAATAAAATAAACATGAAACATGTCAATAAAACTAGATGTACCGCAGAGCGGTACAAAATATGACCGCCGCCCAGTCCAGCACATTTTTTCCACAAAAAGAAATCACGCTGAAAGGCCTATATGATTCTAACTGTCTCACTAAATTGCATTATCCACACTCAATTCTCACTGGTATCTGCTAGACAACAAGTACCAAAACATGATTAGTTCATAGATTTCACATGTAAAATTCATTTTATACAACCCCACCTCCATCTTGCCTGTTTATAATTCTGAGAAATTCTTGATTGTTTGTGTTATGTTTATGTTATGTGTGTGTGTGTGTGTGTGAGTGTGTGTGTGTGTGTGTGTGTGTGTGTGTGTGTGTGTGTGTGTGTGTGTGTGTGTGTGTGTGTGTGTGTGTGTGTGCGTGCGTGCTTGTGTTTCTGCCTGCGTATGTGCCTGTGCATGCAAGCGTACATATGTCTACTGTGTGAGTATGTGTCATACGTATGATTACTGTGAATGTATGTGTGTGTGTGTATCTGTTTGTGCACATGTGTGCACATGAAATGGGTTAACATGACCCCTGGAGGCAAACATACAGAAAAAAATGGTCATCCTAGGCCCTACAGTTCTCAAGATATTCACAGAGAACTGTGTCTGCCCTACCCTCCTTTCGGGGGGTCCAGTCCAGCGGGGGGGCTACAGATCAAAACGAAAAATGACGGTTCCATGCTATCCATGTGGGGGTACATGCCCACCAAGTTTCGTGTACCCCGGTCTTTCAGTGTCCCGGGAATCCTTGTTGGTGTGTGTCACTAAATGTACACATAAATTATTTTATTGTAAGGCCCCCCATGAACGAAAGTACACAAAACTTGGCATGCATTCGGAGGGTGTCATAATGATCCTACACTTTTAATTTTGTGCAGTTTTGACCTTGTCAGCCAGAGATATTGTGATGAAAACACCTAATTTTTTGCTTTTTAATTTTTAACTAGGTGGCGCTATACATGAAATAAGTGGTAATGGGATGGGTTGACATGCCCCCTTAAGACCAACATACATAAAAAAGATGGACCTCCTAGGCCCTACGGTTCTCGAGATATTCACAGAAAACTGTCTCCGGCCACCTACAGGCCAGTTGGTGTATAGTAACATAAATTAATTTATTGTGTGGCCCCCCATGAACGGAATTCCACAAAACTTGGCGTGCATACAGAGGGTGTCATAATGATCATACACTTCCAATTTCGTGCAGTTTTGACTATGTTAGGTCACAGATACCTTCAATTACAACACCTAATTTTTACTTTTTTGTGTTTAACTAGGTGGCGCTATACATAAAATGAGTGGTTATGGAATGGGTTGACATGGCCCCTTGAGATCAACATACAAAAAAAAAATGGTCCTCCTAAACCCCACGGTTTTCGAGATATTCACAGAAAACTGTGTCTGCCCTACCCTCCTTTCGGGGGGTCCAGTCAAGCGGGGGGGTTACAGATCAAAACGAAAAACGATGGTTCCATGCTATCCATGTGGGGTTACATGCCCACCAAGGTTCGTGCACCCCGGTCTTTCAGTGTCCCGGGACTCATTGACGGAAATTTGGGCATGCGAAAAAGAAAAAATAAATAAAAATCTGACTTCGCTGCGCGGCGGTCATAATAAGCTCTAAACTTCACTGGATGAAACATCACTATGACAGTCACACTGTGATCTCTGTGGTGTTCACCGCCCAGTTACCTTTTATGATTGTGATTTTATTTATAAACTTCTTTAAGATATTTAAACATGCAGCATTACTCTTAACTTATTTTACAGAAGAGAATAAGTGGGATGTGAGGGCTACTGATAATATCCTTTCCATGAATGCTTCCAGACTCCCAGTGCTCACCTAAGTTTGGGCAGCGCATGAAGTACCTGCGGGCATCTTTTGGGTAACTGCCCACCACGGTGCCAGTGACTGGGTGGAATTTGGTGAACTCATGTCCGCTGAAGCAGTAATAATGCTCCAGCCAGCGGAGGGCGGAGGTGCAGTTGGGCAAGTGCGACCACTCTTTGGACTTCACCGTCTTGGTCCTGGTGTCGTAGAGGTACACTGTGTTTCCTGCACGTCAAGAAAACAAAGATACACAGTGACATACATGAACGACTGAAAAACTGATCTTCATTTCATACTCAGAGTCACAAAAAAATGGAACGGTGTTGTTCTTCATAACACCTCTCTCTGTACAACTCTCTCTTGTGTTTGAAGTTCCAGCTCATATAGTCTCACCCTTAAAGAAGAGAACGGAGTCGGTCACGCATTCTCCTTTAGGGCACTCCACCGCTGCATCCAGATGACTGGGCACCCCAGGGAACACCTCAGATATATCTTTTGGAAAGCCCTTCTCCAGGGACTGCTGGTAATAACTGAAGACTTTGTCATCCTAGAGGCAGAGTAGGGAAGAGTGATAGCGTAGGAGGTTTACAGATTTGAGGGAGTTCATTATGGCTCTATGCCACTGAGAATGGATTCTATCTATCACTTGGGTAAAAAGGTGGAGTTCTGTGTAGGAGCGTACCAGGAAGAGGAATGTGTGATCGTGATGGTCCGTGTTATCAGGATAGTGCATACGGAAGGCAGCATCCACGTGGCCCAGATGTTGATGCTCGTCCACTTCCTTAAACGAGGAGTTGATCAACTCTGGTTGCCCATGGAAACCCTTCCACACATGGTCACCTGACAACCAATATGATTAGTTCAATGCAGCTCTTCAGTGTGGGCAGGATTGCTCTTATGGAGTCATTATTCTGATCATTTATATCAAAAATAATATGTAAAGTGCAACTTTTCCTTCCATTTATAATGACCTAAAATATTTTTCAATGGACATATGTTTATTTACTTTCTCTGAATAAGACTTTATATAGTCCTGTATGTGTACATCACAGCACTACACAAATCTTTGTTCCACCAACCCTTGAAGAAGAGCATGACTCCACTCTCATCTGGGGCGATGGCATCAAACTCGATTCCCTCACAGCGATCCAGTACAGCATCATGGTGGCCCGCAGAGCCATGATCTCCATGGTGATGGTCTGAGGGTCAGTGTAGTTAATGTTGTTTTAGCTAACAATAGAAGACTGCATTTTTGGAGTATTTTGTGTTAAATGATAATTGTGTTCCTTTACTGGTGGATTATATTCACAGGGGGATCATATTCAAAGCTTACCTGCCATCATCAGATCATGTCTAAACATACAGAGAGAGAGCGAGAGAGAGAGAGACAGAGAGAGAGAGAGAGAGAGAGCATGTGTCAGTCCAGTCTAAATTAATTTGACATCATGTGACATATCTTTTTTCTAGTCCTTTATCATTTCTGTTTTTCTTATTCATAATCTCTTGTGCAATTCAGCATTGCACATGGCAAAACATCGGAATTCAGAAAAATAACAAGAAATAACCTTGAAGAGAACTGAAGCACAAGAGAAACTAAACTCTATTCCCGAAACCTTTCAACATAATACAGTGTCCTGATCTCTGGCAGTCTGAATGTATTGCTCTGCAGCTTGTTGTAATTCTCTATTGTGCTGCAGTTAGTATTCCAAATTGGTGCAGAGTCATGCAAGCAAGGACCTTGTGCCAAAAGGGCCTAATCGATAGCCTTTCCAAACGGCTGATATTGACTTAACTCCCTAGCAAACAGATCAGACAAAAGTCCACAATTTTGCATAATCTTGCTTGCTTGTATAACTGTGGAAGACAACGAATGAGGGTGGGGAGGAGAGGGAGAGAGAGACAGCAAAAGGAGAAAAGTTGAGAAGGGGGAGTAAAGAGAGAGGAGTGGGAAGAAGACAAAAGTGACGGATTAAATCCCAAGGAGATGAGAGAGTGGCGGGGTGAGGCTCAGTGGAGACTGACTGCGGTCAGACTCCGTGGCCGGAACACTCACGTGGGTGCGGCGCGACCCAGCGCCAGGGCCAGGCAGAGACACAGCGTCTGGAAGAGTAGCTTCATGGTGAGCAGGACCTCTGG
Organism: Alosa sapidissima; assembly: GCF_018492685.1. Taxonomy (NCBI): domain Eukaryota; kingdom Metazoa; phylum Chordata; class Actinopteri; order Clupeiformes; family Clupeidae; genus Alosa; species Alosa sapidissima. The sequence continues at coordinate 18,212,053 of NC_055958.1, read as the reverse complement.
TGCAACTCTCTGGAGAGAGATCAGCTAGACAAGGTGCCCAATGTGCCAGCGGACAAACTTTTATACCCACACCACCAGGAGAGGGGGAAGTGGTGGGGAGTATACACACACTGACACACACACACACACACACACACACACACACACACACACACACACACACACACACACACACACACACACACAACCTATGTCATCTTGCCACCTCCCCTCTGCGCACACATGTGTAAATATACACAGTAAGCACATACAAAGATACATGGGTTAGTTAACCCCCACAACGACCCCCACTTCCACATCAACCACACCATGCAAGAAGGCCATAAAAAGAACTCAAATATTTTTGACACTCAGACCAGGTTTAATATAAATATAGTAAATATCTGTGACTACAAAATATACACAAAGGAGCATATTCAATGCAGTATGATTACAATTGTATATTAAATACAGTATGATGGCAACTCATTATTAATAGACTGATTGTCATTTATGTTAGTAATACTTCTGAATGGAGAGTTTTCAGAATTTGGACATATTACACAAAACATGAATGGATGTTCAAGAAGAGAAACATGGAAAGAAAAGAGACAGGAATAGTTCACACATTCATGCAACTACTTTGATTAATATGTCCTGTGGTATTTTCTGATGAAAATTGGAATTCATTCAGCACATACCTTAGATACAGTGCATTTTATTATGAAATGGCATAGCATAGCACAGAATTGTATGATAGAATACCATTGTAGTTGGATGGCAGATAATATAAAAAAAAAAAAAAACATGGGGTCATTGTCCAATGTGAATCATAAATCAAAGAGAAAGAGGTCAAGGAAAACAAACTTTCAGCATATAAAGCTGAAACATGCCATAAATCAATCCAACTCAGTGGTATGCATGCAATCTTATTTTAGATAATATGGAATCCCATTTCCAAATTCCATAGAATTTCATGATATTTCAGGTTAAAATGAGGATCCTTAAAGGGGTATTTGTTTGTTTATTTATCTACATGTGGTGTAGATATTTATTCAAAGGTTTCACAAAGTGTGTCCCCATCTAAAACTTTTCAGACATAATGGAGGACAAAGTGCAGGTTGTCAATGTAATCATCTAACCATTGCTTGTCCTCCGTGTTCTAACATACATTTTTAGTGCCACTGACCCACAACTAGAAGGTCATCTTAAAAACAAAACAATAACAGTGCTCTGTGCTGTCTTCTAGTCTTTGTTTATTCTGTGGATCTGAAATCATGGTGAATCATCCCGTTGTTCCTGACCTACAGGAAATGCTGTTGCAAAGCATCCACGCAATCCAATTAAATATTGACACCAAACAAAACAAATTGTTCGGTTTTCTGGACAGTTACCAGCACACAGAGTATCTTCACGAAGTTTAGCGTTTGCAGCCATCTTGAATTTAGTCACGATAAGTCGAGCAACGAGTAAGAATGAACAGGTATGATAAGGGATCAGATTCCAAAAATAATTCAGTGGAAATGCATGGATTCCAGTTTCTTCCAGTAGCAGCAACTGGAATCCATGCATTTCCACTGAATTATTTCGTGAAGATACTGTCTGTATAAATCGTCTTGTAAGTAAACTACCAGTGCTTTTTCAAAGTTCTCAATGTCTCGTTTTAAATGTCAGGGCCCTCGGAAGTCTACCAATGAAGTGTGGAGATACATTGAGCCTCGTAAATGGGTGTAAAACAGTGATTTATTTGCATGGCTAGCATGATGCCGAAGCACCACTATTGAAAAAGCTGTTGGTAGCATCGACTAACTAGCGCCAGATTTTGGAGTGCAGGGGACAAGCCGAGATGGGCTATGAGACATACGTTCACACTCGGTATCATGTTTCAATACACTTTAGGTCAATATCACACCGGAATTCTCCTTTAATGTTCTTGTTTTCACCGTTCTAACTGTATCTTTGGATGGTAACATTGTTAATGAATGATTCAGACCATGATGCATTCCTTTAATGACGTCTTCAATAACATTTGCCTTTCGAGTATGCTTTCATAAATTCCCACTTAGCTATTACAGTACAACCTGTATTTATATTATAGCGATTTGGCTTTAAAAACAATAGCATGTTACAAATAACCACATTTAAGGTATATTTAAACTAATGGTAAATAGTTACATGGTTTTAGACTTTTCTGCCAATGTATTACATTGAGCAAAACCTCCAGACTTTCCATAATTTTGCACATCTGGAAAACAGTATTTCATAACTAGACCTACATATCTTCCCTGACTTCCCAGACCTAAATTTACATTTATTTACATTTATTAATTTAGCACTATTATCCAAAGTGACATATATTTAAATTATATTACAAAGTCCATTGTCCCTGGAGGAATTTGGGGTTAAGTGCCTTGCTCAAATCCACAATGGTGGAAGCCAAGAATTGAACCCACAACTTTTCTGGCTTCTGCATGCTAGCCTAGCTCCTTAGGTCAGACCCCCCTGAGAATGTCAGAACAGCATTTATTGCACAACATTGCCAGTTAAAATGCTACATAGTACATACTGCTGCCATAAATGTGTCTGGGTAGTCGGCCTACATAGCCTACTCTATTGTTCACATATGCCACCAACACCATCACAACCTCACATTTGCCACTAACACCAATCAAGCGGACATTCCTTCCTCCGTTACTTTTTTAACCACCGGCCGCCACTGATACACATGTATGACTATTCCTGCAGTTGATACACAGTATACACATACACATGTAGGACTATTCCTGCAGTTGACTATTCCTGCAGTTGATACACAGCATTTTGCTCAGTCAACATGTGAGGTCACAGCTGGCTGGCAAGGATAGTAGCCTACTGAATTGCAACAATGAGGGTAATCCATAATTGCTTCACTGCATCTGAGTCACTCTTTTAAATAACATTAGGTCATTCAACTAGGACATTTCCATTTGACCATTCCAGAATTTACTATTTACATATTCAAAACCCGCTATAAATACAACTCTCTTCCTGGTCTGAAATCTCAATTTGTAAGCAAAAACCTATAGGAGCCTGATAAAAAAATTTAAAAGAAAAGTGGTCAGACATATTTAGAGGGTTTTGCTCTTATACTGTACTGTATCTATAAGTATGATGAATATGGTCTTTTCCCTAATATTGCCAGGTGTTTTATACATTGTTTGATACCTACGTAAACCCTTGTTTCTACTAGGAAATTGTTTGCTTTACAAAGGACAATTTCACTTGCATGTGTGTATTATATTGGTATGTTGCCTGCATATATATTGGTATGTTGCCTGCATATATATATATATATATATATATATATATATATATATATATATATATATATATATATATATATATATTAGGGCTGTCAATCGATTAAAACATGTAATCGAATTAATTACATACTCTGTGATTAATTCATCTAAATTAATCACACATATAATAATTGCTGTTAAAGTATTTAAAATATTTAAATTCAAATGAATCATTGAATAATCAGTATTAGTGACTCTTTTATTATTATTTTCACTGTTCAAATAATGGCCATAATAATCTATGATATGACCTATGCTGAGGAAATAAATTCAAAAGTGCTTCGGGAAGAAGTTTTTTTCACATATATAACCTAGGGGACACAATGAAAATAAATTAACACTCCCCTCAATGTCAACACTATTTCTTTGCATTGATGTGCGACTTTAGAGTTGACAAACTCCGGTGATATGCAGGCATTGCAGAGGACTTTATTTTAATCAACACCATCAGGCTGTTTTTTTAAAGTAAATGTTCCAATCAATGATCTAGGCAGCACATTTTCTTCTCTCCTTCATTTTACAGTCTAATGGTTACTGTTACTGACTAGAATGGCTCGGGGTCAAGGGTCAAAGGTCATACGGAATGATTAATCTGTGCTATTCTTTTAATCAGTTCTTTTTTCTCGAATTAATTAATCAAAATTTATCAGTTATTTTGACAGCCCTAATATATATAATAATAATAATAATAATAATCTTTATTTATATAGCACTTTTCAAAACAAAGTTATAAAGTGCTGTACAATATCAACATAAATGAAAATGCAAATAAGACATAATAATATAACAATCAAATAATATATACTAATTAAATTAGAACTTAACATAAATTTGAAAAAGGAAAATAAACTTACACTGAAATAAAACTTACTGAAATAAAACTTGACACTGAAATAAAACTTAGGATACTGAAATAAAACTTGACACTGAAATAAAACTTACTGAAATAAATCTTGACACTGAAATAAAACATACTGAAATAAAACTTAACACTGAAATAAAACTTAATAAACTTAACACAAAATGAAGTATATTACTTAAACAAAACTAAGGAAGGCTTGCTTGTAAAGATGAGTTTTAAGGAGTTTTATATATATATATTTCTTCTATACACAAAATGCTTGCTGGCTTATTATGTCTCAAGGGGTGTAAAAAAGAGTGGGTAAACTACAACCCCAAATCAGCAAAAGTTGGGACGTTGTGTAAAATGCAAATAAAAACAGAATGTGCTAATATACGACTCTTGTAAACCCATATAGCAGCAAAAAGAACATAGACAACATATCAGATGTTGAACATTTAAATTTTGACTATTTCATGGAAAATATATGATCATTTTGAATGTCATGTCAGCAACATGTTTAAAAAAAAGTTAGGGCAGAGAAGCAGCAGGGTTTACTATGCTTCTTCACCTCTTCATTTAACAAAACTCTGTAAACGTTTAGGAACTGAGAAGACCAGTTGCTAGAGTTTTGAGAATTAAATATTGTCCCATTCCAGCCCGATATAGGATTCCAGTTGCACAACAGTATGAGGTATTCTTAATCATGTTTTTATTCCATGATGCACCTAATTTGACAGGGCTGGACTGCAGACAGGCCATTTTAGCACCTGGAATCTTCCTCTATGGAAAAATACTGTTTAAATACCGGTACATGTATGTGCAGAATTCACTTTGACGTTGTTTTCCTGAAATATTCAAGGTCTTCTTTGGAAAAAAAACATTGCCTGGATGGCAGTATGTTGCTCAAAATCTGTATATACATCATTCCGAATTAATTGTGCCTTGCCAGATGTGCTAGATGCCCATGCTGTAGGCACTATAATGCACCTCCACACTGTCATGGATGTTGGGTTTCAAATTGAGGACCAAAAGAAGTTAGAAAGGTTGGATGCTTCGATAGGCTCTTTCCTCTTTAGCCCAGATGAGTCAATTAGTTGTAAACATTCCTCCTTTTGTTGTCTTTATCATTGCACAACTTTTCCAGCATTTTGTTAACGCCATCCCAACTTTTTTTGAATCTGGCATCAGATTCAAAATTAACATAGGCCTATATTTGCCAAGAAATAGTCACATTTATCATTTTCAATATTTGATATGTTGTCTGTGTCGTTTTGGTAACTACGAGTTTACAAGATTTGCAGATTATTACATTCTGTTTTTATTTGCATTTTACACAACGTCCCAATTTTTTCTGATTTGGGGTATATCACGTTTGTGATCTCGGTAGGTGGACCATGGGCTAATGGATAAAATACTCTAGTGTTTTTTCCTAGTGTTGAGGGGGATCACTGAACATTTCCTGGGGCCACTACGTGGTTTCCACCGACACGTAGAGGGTGACGCTGGAAGTCATTGTTAAACAAGACTACAGAAGTAATTTAGGTCCAGTTGAAGCCCATGAAGTGTGTAAGCCTCACAATGAACAATGACATAGACATATATGGAGTGTGACCGTCATCTCAAAGTGAACAGACTATGGAAATATGAAATACCAAATGAAAGAAAGAAATAAGTATAACATTTATATATATATATATATATATATATATATATATATATATATATATATATATATATATATATATATATATATTCTTTTTAAATATATTGAAGAAAGAAAAATAAAAATACATTATATGAAATAGGCTAATATTTATTACCATGAAATATAAAACAAAGTAGTCAAAGGCCCTTCATCATCTGAAGATAACCATTTTAAACTTTTTAAATCTTTTTAAAGGAATTCTGAATGTAACCTAGACTACTCGTTTTGTTTGTTGCTCTCAGTTTGTGGTTTAGATCCTTTGCTGGTACCAGCATAATGGCGGGCCAATCAGCAACAAGAGGGGATGACGTGAGTGAAAGTGAAAGTGCCAGTGGTAAACGATAGAAGCAACACCTGCAAACTTAAAAAAAATTGCGGTTGGAAGAATGTACATTTATTCAATAAAAATGTAAATACATCGTTCCTTGCCTGCTGATGCTGTTTATTATCAGTTTATAAAGGTTAGGTGAGCAAGTAACGTTAGGAATCAATGTGATTGGTTAGGCTGGACCTGTGATTTCAAAGTTAACGAAAAGTTACACCCATTAACCTATGATGCTAGGGGTTATAAACATTTATGAAGAGTACCCAGACTCTTTCATTTCAGAAAATGAAAAGAATTGAGTCAGACTAGTAAAACGAGACTACCAGGCTAATATCTCAGTGAGATGAAAATGAGCTGGGATACAGGCGGGCAAGGCCAGTTTGACAGACAGCTACACCTTATCCATGACTGCTGCTGTAGAAGTCTCACAAAGATCAAAGAATTTGAGAGCAACTTCACCATTCATTTTAATAACTCCCACATCCACCGCAAGAACACATCCATTACTACACTTATACATCACATCAAGCACACAGACATCATGCAGTACATGCTCTGGGATACTGACACTTACTGTGTGGGAAGTAAAGGAGAAAGATATTGAGAGGGACATGTGTGTGGGGGAGAGGCACAGACAGTGAGTGCATGCAAATCTCCAACATATCATGACCTAATTTATTCACACCTAACAGATTTAATTACAGATTTCACTCTGACGCTCCCCTTGCCTTCAACAGGATGTGCGCCTTTCAGGTCAGTGAGTGTGACAGAGGCCTACCATGGTAACATGCTGTTATACCGACTTACAAAGATGAGTAATTAACACGAAATGTTGCCTGGTGTCCCTTTAACACTATCCAACAAGTCTCGGTAATCACATCTCATCACAACTATTACAGAGTCTCTGCATTTATCTGCTTCCTTCAAAGTGACCCTATAGGTCAACGAGTCCATGTGAAGTTTACAGTGTCAATGCAGGTGGCGGAAAGAAGGAAGCTGGAGATCCCTCTTTTGATGACTCGCCGTACATTAAACATGGGACCTCTGAATCCTGTTCTGTCAACAACTGGCTGTTGGGACAGGATTTCCTCAAATGACATAATCAAACCATTGTTGAACAATTTCGTGTACATGGGAAAATTTTCCCCCAGAAAATTTTTAATTTGTTTGATGTGATTTCCTGTATTCTGGTGCATTTTGGGGATGGCCAATACTAAATTCAATCAGATTCATAGCCTACATCCTGATTTGTTGATATTGAGGCAATGATTCCCTGCAAAGGCTTGGGCTTTAGGGCCCCCTGATCCGGTAGGCCAGTGCAGTAATCCATCAATCCTGCACCCCCCCCCCACCAAAAAAAAAAAAAAAAAACGTGTGTCACATTTGGTCTCGATAATATAGTCATGTATGCTGCATAATTGAAAGAAAAAGTAGGCAATGCATTTTCTCAACACAGAATTTGCACTCGCTATTCAAAGCATGCCAAGTACCGCTATGTCGTCTTCCAAAAGTAAATGTTTAAGCGAGTGTATGCCCAATTTGCGACCATCTGTGAATTGTCTTGACAACTCTAAAGACATGTTATATTTCTCCTGTTTGTGTTAAATGGTTTAACACTCACCGTAACAATTCCCACTAGACTTGCCGATTGCCTAGCGATATTTAACAGCTTTTTCTGTGGGACAAACTTAGTAGAATGCATTGCGACCTATCTCCAATAGGAGGTGTTGTGTGTGTGCATATCACTAACGCATGATGTAATATGAATGGGATTCATACTGGCAGAAAGCAAAAGTACGGAGAGCCAGCAACTGTGGCAAATGGCTTGAGGATCTTTCTTGTGATGCTCACTTGAAGTAATCTGTGCTGTGAAATAATGTTACATGCCAGGCGCGTAGGTGGAACATATAGTGTGGAAGGGCTCTTTCAACTGTCAAGGTTTAAATCGTTTGGGAACAGTATTTGACCGAGATATTGAGATTGTCGATGATGAAAACGGGCAGCTTTATTCTCTACCCGGTGCCGCCTGTCTAACGCAACCAAGGTTTGTGAGCTCAATTATTTTTTAATCAATGTTAATCAGCTACGGTAGCCTTGGCTATGCCTAATTTGGGTTTCGGAATGTGGGTAATAATTCTTGTAACGAACATTGTTTTAGCTGAAGGCTCGGCGTTACGATCAGGTAGTGGCATCGTGGTTGCAGGGAGCTAATGATGCGGCACCTGTAGCAACCTGGGGAAGAAGTACAAGTTTCATTTGCTTTCATTGTTGCTAGTTGTACCCCTGAGCGGACCAACCCGCGAGGAAAGGACAAGGAGTTTGGTCACTGTGTGCGACAGGGCTCAATATTTCCGCAAATGATGGCACAATAATTATTTTGCCTTCATCGAGACCATATTAAGTCAACTGAACATAGGCCTTATGGAATTCCACGCTCAGACGTATGGAATAATGCAGTGCGGTTGACAGAAAGCTGAAAACATTTAGATTCAAAGGGCGGGTTCGCACTAAGGACAAGGGGGGGATATGACTGTTGAGGTAATTGTAGGCTACGGTAATCAGATGCATTGCCCAGCCACGTGGATGTTTGAAATTGTAACATTTGTTGTAGGCTAATCTACAATGCTGAAATAGAAAAATAGTCTGACATTGTAGGTAGCCTGTAGGAACCAGTTGTTAGTTATGTGAGCTACTCTAATATTTTCATTCAGACATGCATGCAGTCTTAATGAGTTAGGATTGACAGGGTAAATTCACTGGAGACTAACAGAAGTTTTTACCCAGTTCAACTCTTATTGTCCCAACTTGTTTAACATCTGTCATATCCTGTCATATCTTTTCCTGAACAGTACAAGGAGGAGGTTGGTAAAGTAGATGAGACACAGCTGTGTTGCTCCTGATAAAGAGCAACCATGTGAGCCATATTTAGATCAGAGATGAGGAAATGCAACTCCAACCCCCACCCCCCCTTCCCTTCAGCATTCACCCCAAACTAGCTGTGAGACAGCTGAATTATGGCATGTTTCTGTGGGTGAACTTTGACTCTAAGCAGACCCTATCCTCTTTCTTCAAGTGTCTGCTGTTCTCTCTCTCTCTCTCTCTCTCTCTCTCTCTCTCTCTCTCACACACACACACACTCACACTCTCTTCCTTTTTCATCTGTGTACTCCTCCTTAGCGACATGTCCTGACATGCCAGGAAGCAGAAGAGGAGAAATAGGAGGACAAGTCCAACCGGTGAGCAGAGAGAGGGAGAGAGAAAGAGAAAGAGAGGTGAAAAGAGGAGGAGTTTTTTTATCTGCCAAGCAAATGAGATGACTTGTTTGGAGACCAAGGCGGAAAAGTACCGGTAGTCAGAGAGGGAGAACTAGTAGACAGGCATGAGCCATATTTAGCAAAGGGCAACAGAAGAGAAAAGACAGAAGGGAGCGTGCAACTGAGGAGGGCAGCAGGAAAACAAAGGCATCAGTATGTTTGAGTTTTCTCCCTCTCCCTCTCTCTCCTCTCTCTCTCCTCTCTCTCTCTCTTGCTTGCTCCCTCTCCCTATCTGTCAAAGAAACTCAACACAGATGTCTATCTCCTGGCTTCTCTGATCCTGAGATTTTTTTTTGTATGTGTCTGTGTGTGAGACTGTGAATGTGTCAAAGTGGAAAGCTGGTTTGTGGCAAGGCGAGCCACCTGCCGAGAGATTGTGAATGTGTTCTGTAGATATCTGACCGACTTGAACTCGCTGCATGCTCTGTTATGTGTACACACACACACACACACACACACACACACACACACACACACACACACACTATAGTAAGAGTATTCATCTTCTCTCTTCCAGTCACAGGGGAGCAGCTGGAGAGGATCAGAGGCTCGACAGTCATCCCAGGACGAGGACTTCTGATCCGACTCAGGGGACAGAAAGAACGAGGAGTTTTTCTTTCCCGCGATAGTAGTCCATTTGGAGGACTACAAAATCAGCATCAGCATGGAGAGTCACACGAGGACATGGTCTGATGTTGTCTAAATATTTAACATTTGAATTTGAAATAATTGGGGCAGAGCTGTCTTTTTAATCTCATGAATGCTGGAGTATTTTGAAGCACGAAAAAAAGAGGACTCCTCATTAAATAGGAAGCTTTAGTGGCAGAGTAGAGCATGGGCGCTGGGGCCCACACAGTGACTCCCGTCCCAGCTCTGAGGGCCCGATGAGGGGCCCCAGCCCAAGCCCTCTCAGGGGCCGGCACTTCCACTGCCGGGAATGGGCCCTGGAGAAGCTGCGGCGATGCCTGGACGCTCGGGGAGACGGCGGCGGCGGCGAGGGCCGGCCAGCGGCGGGCGTGCTGATCACGGGGGGCCCTGGGGCTGGCAAGACGGCGCTCTGCACAGAGACGATCTGGCCACAGTCGGACGCTGGCCGCGCCTCGGCGCTGGCCCCACGCTGTCTGGTGTGGCACTTCTGCCAGCGGGAGGACGAGGGCAGCGTGGCCGTTTGGAGGTTCGTCCTGAGCCTGGTGGAGCAGATGAGGACCAGTCCGCTCCTGCCCCCTGCGTACGGCTACCTGCTGGGCAGCCCTGACATTGCTCCCACGCTGGAACCTTTACACTGCCAGCGGGATCCAGACGACACATTCAGAAGGTCTGCTCATGTTCATTTGATACTCCTCTCCTCCTAATGTGTACCTAAAGCTCAGATATGGGGCATGCTTTAAACAGTCTTGTGTCTTATCTGTATCTGCAATACTGTAGCTCTCTGTGGAGCCTCTATAACCAATATTCCATGCATGATCTGAACATTTCAATTGTAGCCAAAGCTTTTACTCATACAGAATTCCTGATTCAGTTTCAAATCCGGTTTATCCTAAGTATGCCAGCACTGCATGTAGGCAACAGTATGATCAATGATTTCATATGTTAATCTTCACAGCATATTTGGCAGTGGCAGTCTGGCCACTATTTTAAGTATTTTAATCCTCTTTACTACTGGGTCAATTTAGATGTGTGTATTCAAGTTGAATATGCTCAGCTTGTCCTCCCTGTCACAGGGAAACTGTCTGAATATCTCCCTCTATCTATGGAAGTGGCAGGAAAGGCACTATTGTTCTGTTTACCCTGGCTTTTATTTTTATGTATCCCCCCTCTGACCCAATAATACATGCCATTCAGGGCTTGCACAATAGGCCGCTAGTCTGAATGAATGAAAGAATGCTATTTACAACCGCTAGTCAGAGAAAAAGAGCAAGGGAGGGAAAAACAACAGAAAAAAGTGTCCTCGGAGTCAGGAGAGTCGTAGCAGTCCGTGAGGTCTCCGGTCTCACATGTGTGTGTGTCCAGCCCCCTCACGATGACGTGTGTGTTGGTGACACACACACACACACACACACACACTATCTGTCCACTTTTCCTTAGTGTTTTAAGTTCTGCATTTTCTTCAGATTTTTGTTGGCATGGCTGGACATTTGCACTAGGCCTCCTGTATTTGCTCTGTACATGGGGTGAAGTATAGTGCACATTCCACACTTCCTTCAGAGACTGACAAACATCTGAGAGAAACTGTGTGTGTGTGTGTGTGTGTGTGTGTGTGTGTAACTGGAGTGTGTGAACGTAAGGGAAACTGTTTGACTCCGATGAAGATGTGGGTTATCAGCAGCTGTTCTCTCAGATGTGTGCTTGTTTACGGACAGGGGTAGTGTTTTGTTTAGCCCGTCATTAGCACAGACAAACCACTGATTTGACCAAGGCAGTCAGCCAGCCACCTACCTCAGATGGATTCACAGTCTGTCTAAGGCTTGTGTAACACACACACACACACACACACACACACACACACACACACACACACACCTATGATTTTGAATAGAGAAGTGGCTCCAACCTACTGGTCAGCTGTTTGAACTGTCAGTGTGATATTTAACTGTCAATGTAAATCAGCTTGTTTGTCACCGCCAAAGGTGATGGACTGTGTTGTCTACAGGACTCAGCCCTCAAACCCAGAACTTAATCACGGGTCTGCTTCAGTCAGACCATGTCATCTTCCCTCTCGGCTGGTCAGAGTGCCCAGGGTCAGTCTCTTTAAACATCCTCTTGACCACTACTCAATTATAGTTTTCTGGGAGCTTCTTCTCTGTCATGCGTTCTCCATTATTTTGGTCAGTTGTGACCCAGTGGGTGTCTTTGTAAAGCTCCACATACCGTATACTGCCCCCTCTCATGTGAGAGTCATGAGGCATGTGCGTTGGGCCAGGTGTCCAGGACAAGACAGGAAGTCAATTGCTTTTGCTGGAATGTGTACAGAGAGGGTGTGTTCTCTTATCAAACCTCATGTTGAGAGAAGACGAGAGGTGAGATGTATGTTTGTGATTGATGTTTCTCTTCCCTGGAATAGTGTTGCTTCAGTTTGTGTAATTGGAAAACATAAACAGTCTTATTCAGTTAGAGAGCTGTGAAAAATCTGTTTGCGATTCCGATTCTGCTTTAGGTCTTTTTGTCTCATTTGAATCATCTTTATTTTTTCTTTCTAATTTTCATTTTTAGAGAACACCAACCAAACACCGTATCATCTGCCAAAGGCAATCATATAGCAAAACTGAGGAGGCTAATCCACTGAAGGACTGAAACACACATTTCATACAAATGAACCGTCTGGGTGGAGAAAAGCTTTTGGTGTCTGTTGGGATATTTGTGGTGGTAGAAGGCTGCCAAGGAATTTTAAAATGTGGGAATGCCAAAAAAAAAAAATCCGACAAGGGACACTCATTAGCTACTGAAGTCATGCAGCCATTGCGATGATATGAAATACCAAATACAATTGTGTGCCAGTGCGCTGATAAGACGGCAGTTAAACCAGTCGTCTCAAGCGTCCACACCTTTCACAGCTCGATGGAAATGAGGTTGATAAGCGAGAGGGCACGCGTGCTGGAACACTCCCCTGGCCGTCCTATCCTGTTGCAGTGTGTTCGGCCTGAGGATGAACAGGAAATCCCACAGCTTCTTTAGGTCTGACTCACGGCATCACACCACAGCATGCTTCCCCCTGAGGGGAGGGAGAGAGGGAGCAAGGGATAGAGGGAGCGAGGGAGAGAACATGTGGAGGAGTGGAAAGAAGGATGAGGAAGAGCAGCAGGTGGCTAACAGGCTGGAGGGAAGGTTGCAGCCAAAACAAAATCTGGTTCCATTCCATTTCATGGCCATACTGTAGGTGCAGGTTGTGTTGTTAAGCACAACACGTTTTTTTATTGTTTGTTCTTGGTTGTCAGTTCTTTGTTCTGGTTGGAGTCACATCTAGGTCGGGCACATTTGTGAGCTTGCCTTTCAGTTTATCGCTCCTTATCTCCCATAAAGACTTTGTAAGCACATGAGACACTGCCAGAGAGTCATTATCCATTATGTTGTAAGATATAGAGATGTCAAGATGATGATAGTGCACAGCATCCCTGCCGCTCTTATCCCATACTTATATCCATGCAGTTGTTAACACTCTCACCCTCTCTCTCTCTCTCTCTCTCTCTCTCTCTCTCTCTCTCTCTCTCTCTCTCTCTCTCTCTCTCTCTCTCTCTCTCTCTCCCCCTCCCTCCCTCCCTTTTCACTCTTTTTATTTCTGTAGGGCAGTCCTGGAGCCCTTGGCAGAACTCCCCCAGCCGGTCCAGAGTGTGTATGTGTTGGTGGACTCGCTGGACTCTGGCTATGGGGCCAGGCTCAGAGAGGGGGTGGCGGCCGCCCCCACGGCGGGCCAGAGTGGCTCCATCGCAGAGCTGCTCTCCCGGCACCTGCACCTGCTGCCCAGCTGGCTCCTGTTGGTGTGCTCAGCACGGCGCCAGAACAAGAGCATCTGCAAGATGTTCTCAGGTACAGTCCCAACACACAGCCACGCAGGAAGACACACACACACACACACACACACACACACACACACACACACTCTAACTAACATACACACAGTAGCCTATACACTCATAAACTATATGCACGCAGTCCCTCACACTTAGACATACACATTTTCTCTCTCACTCACTCTCACACGCACACACATGCGCGCGCACACACACACACACACACACACACACACACAGACAGTAGCCTATACACTCATAAACCATAGGCACGCAGTTTCTCACACTTAGACATACACATTGTCTCTCTCTCTTTTACACACACACACACACTCTCTCTCTCTCTCTCTCTCTCACACACACACACACACACACACACACACACACACACACACACACACACACACACACACACACACACACACACACACACACACACACACACACACACACACACACACACACACACACACAGGTGAGGTGATGTATGAGGGTGTGTATTGAAATAATGGCATAGGGGTGGAATCCCAGAAATGGAAAGTGGAGCAGACCTTTGCCTGGAGTAAATAAGATCATCAGTTTTCAAAGTTTTGATGCTCACACTCACCTTAAAAGTTTTCGTCAAATGAAAAAAGAGGTCATTTCCATTTCATTTTCGAGGGTGTTTTATAGGTTTTGTAGGTTTAAGCAACATTCAGTGCACCCCACTGAAGGTCTCCTGTGCCTCACAAGTAAAGAATTTAAAACACGGAACCAGAAAAAGCTACAAAAGAAACACTGTGCCTTGCATATATATATACTAGAACATCCTGGTAGCTTCGTTTCCAGGGGGCAGACTGTTGCAATGCACACTGCTTCCTTAATTGGAAGCAGTGCAAATATTAAATGCCCTTTGATGTTAGACTCACAGGAATGTGAGGTTACCATCATCAAACCTAATTGGCCAGAGGTAGTCAAGCTTTTGTAGAGACTCAGGAAGACTGGGATGTTTGTGGACCATGTTGGCAAGCAAACTTGGGAAGTGATTACTGTTGCCTGTGTCCCCCCATATAGCCTTTGTGCTTTCTTCTCCTGTTCCTCATTGTCAGAACAGCACATCCCCCCAGTGTGTAAACCACTGTCTTGCTGCCTACACTGGACCTAAATTAGCTCATCTGTATTGTGTTTTTTTTGTTGTTGTTGTTGTTGGAGAATGAGAATCCTACGCACTCATTACCACATTGTGGGTGACTTACTTCAGAAGACTCGCTGGATCCTCTTTTTCATTTGAACCTTCCACTAACTTATACCGACAAACCATGGGGTTGTCTCAAGAACATGCTGGATCTAAGGCAGGAAAATTCACACTTCGCATTTCCATCTTTTTCTGACTGAGGGATATGATGGGTAGTGAGTGCTAGAAGGGAAAAAAAGACTTACATAATCAGAACATAAGAATTGAGTCATGTAAAATCCTTAGTCAGTTTTGCATTTAAACCTGTTAGAGAAAAACATCACAAATGTGTCCTTAGATCAACTCAATCGGTGATGAAGCTCCCCAGTTTTTTTCCTCAATTCCTTTTTCCTCCAGTTATAAATCATTGTCTCAAACTTCCCTCTTCTCCCCTCCTCTTCCCCCTAAAGGTTTCCGAAGATTATGCCTTGATGACCTGCGGAAGCCGCCTACTGTGCGTGACGTCCAGCACTACATCCTGCGGCGCCTCGACCAGGAGGGGTCGCTGCGCCGCCAGCTGACCCCTGACACGGCCGACATGCTCAACCTGCTGCACATCAAGAGCGGCGGCTGCTTCCTCTTTCTGCAGCGCGTGCTGGACGGCGTGGGGGCCGGCCTGGTGGGCCTGCGCGAGATCCGGGACATTCCAGGGACCCTCAACGGCCTCTACCTGTGGCTCTGCCAACGCCTCTTTCCCCGGAGGCTATTTGCGCTGGTCCGGCCGCTCCTCAACGCTCTGCTGGCCTCCCCGAGACCGCTGACCCCCGTGCAGCTGTACGCTGTGGTCTGGACTCAGAACACCAGCCTCCGCCTGGAGGACTTCCAGACCCAGTTGAGTGCCCTGTCCTCGCTACTCATCGACGGTCCAGGCGGGAGCAAGCTCTTGTTCCACAGCAGCTTCGCCGAATGGCTGACCGACGTCAAGTACTGCACGCAGAAGTACCTGTGCAGCGTGCAGGAGGGCCATCTCATGTTGGCCATGGCCCTGTCTGTCCAAGCCAAGAGTTTATCCACTGAGGAGACCTGTCTATTGGGCTACCACCTGGTCAGCTGTGGGGTCCACGCCAACGACACTGCTCTGTTGGCACTCTGGATGGTGTGGACTGGGGTGCCATCCCTGGGCAGTGGCATGGAGGACAGCTGTGATGGGCATGCTGGAGGAGACTCACTTGGCCCTCCTTCCTCTGCGTCTCGAACGCCAGTCGTGATCCAACAGGACGTCCTGCAGCTTCTGATGAAGAGCGGGGTCTACCCCCCGACCTGTTCGCCAGACAACGGGCCCAGCGTTGGGGTGCACTGTGCCAGCAGTGGGAGCGGGATCGTGCGGAGGGCTCTCCAGAGAGAGGACTCCGTTCGGGCGCTGCTGGACACTGGGGTCAGCGTGAACCGGACTGACCCTTCTGACGGGCGCACTCTGCTGGCGACGGCAGCCCACGCAGGCTCATCCAATGTAGTGGCTCTCCTGCTGTGCCGTGGGGCAGACCCGCTCTTAAGTGACCACCAGGGCCAGACGCCGCTGACCCTGGCTGCCCGGCAGGGGCACGTGGGTGTCCTGCAGGTTTTGCTGGACTGGGCGCACGAGCAGCACGGCCTGGAGGCGGCGGCAGCGCGGAACATGCTGGAACACTCGGACACCGAGGGCTGGACGGCTCTCCGGTCCGCCGCCTGGGGGGGACATGTGGAGGCGGTCAGGCTCCTTCTGGAGGCCGGTGCAGAGGTGGACGGCTGCGATGCAGAGGGACGCACCGCCCTGCGAGCGGCGGCCTGGGGTGGCCATGAGGAGATCCTGCTCACCCTGCTGCACCACGGGGCGCAGGTGGACAGGGCTGACCGCGAGGGGCGCACCCCGCTCACCGCCGCCGCGTTCATGGGCCACCGCGACGCCGTGGAGATCCTCCTGGACGCGGGCGCCGACGTGAACCTGGCGGACGGCGACGGGAGGACGGCGCTGTCGGTGGCCGCGCTGTGTGCCCCGGGCAGCGGAGGCCGGGGTTACGGGGAGGTGGTGAGCCTCCTGCTGGACCGAGCCGCCAACCCAGCGCACAGGGACCGCGACGGGATGACCCCGCTGCTGCTGGCCGCCTACGAGGGCCACGAGGAGGCGCTGGAGCTCCTGCTGGAGGCCGGGGCGGACGTGGACGAGACGGCCGGCTCACAGCCGACCGCCGTAGCTGCTGTGACGCCGCTGCTGGCCGCTGCATCCATGGGCCACGCCGGAGCAGTGAACCGCGTGCTGTTCTGGGGGGCGGCAGTGGACGCCATCGATGGCGAAGGCCGCACGGCCCTGTGTCTGGCGGCTGCCCACGGCAACCTGGAGGTGGTCCGGGCCCTGCTGGACCGCGGCCTGGACGAGAACCACAAGGACGACCTTGGCTGGACGCCGCTGCACGCCGCCGCCTGCGAGGGCCATCGCGCCGTGTGTGCTGCCCTCACGGAGCGAGGCAGCATGGCCCGCGTTGGCGAGTTGGACGTGGAGGGCCGAACGCCCCTCGTCCTGGCTGCGCAGGAGGGCCACTGCAGCACAGTCCGGCTCCTGCTGGACCGGCGCTCCCCCATCGACCAGAGGGGCTACGACGGACACTCGGCCCTCAGCGCGGCCACCCTGCAGGGCCACGGAGAGGTGGCCGAGCTCCTGATGCGGCGCGGGGCCGACACGGATGTCCGGGACGCCGAGGGGAGGCCCCTGCTCTACCTCCTGGTCCTCGAGGGACACCTGAACATGGCCAGCCTGCTCATGGACAAAGGCGGCGTGCCGCTGGAGTCGCGCGACTCGGAGGGCCGCACGGCGCTCCACGTGGCCGCCTGGCAGGGCAACGCGGCCGCCATGACCCTGCTGCTGGGGCGCGGGGCTGATGCCAACGCTCGGGACGCCGAGGGTCGGACGCCTCTCCACTCCATCGGGTGGAGGGGCCACGTCAGCGCTGGACGGGTGCTAGTGGAGGCCAGGGGGGTCATCCTGGACCTGGCCTGTCGCCAGCAGGGAGCCACAGCCCTGTCCATAGCGGCACAAGAGGGACACACTGAGGTCGTAGCCATGCTGCTGCAAAAGGGCGCCGACCCAGACCATGTGGATTCCTACGGACGCAGTCCAGTAAAAGTAGCAGGGAAGAGAGGTCACTTTGACATTGTCCGTCTGCTGGAAAGCTACGGGGCTAAGCCCTACCCTGGTCTTTTGCCCCCTGTTCCAAGTGGCAACCCTGTGCTGTCCCAGACGTCCACGGTGAAGTCCTCGGCCAGCTCCGGGAGCACTGGAGACGGCCGGGGCGTCGCCGCACACTCCTACCCAGCGTCCTCGCCGTCGGCGTCCTGCTCGCCGGCCTCCACCACCGAGCGCTTCCACTCCACGCAGAGCTCGCAGACGTCCTCGTCCACCTGCCACTCGCTGGCCACCGTGCAGACGGTGCCGGCCGACAGCCTGAGCTTCACGCAGCAGATCCAGCAGCACTCGCTGCCGCGCTGCCGCAGCCGGCCGTCCACGCTGCCGCACGGCTCGGGCTCGGCCGCCGCCAGCGTCCACGGCAGCGCCAAGAGGAGCCAGATCAAAACCGGCTGCAAGGCCGCCCCGGTCACCGCCAACGGGCCGCAGTGCTGCCCCACCGGGCTGCTCCTGGACTCCAGCCAGCCTCTGAAGGGGCTCCTGGAGTCGCTGGGTGGCGACTTCTCGGCCAAGCCCAAAATGCAGACACTGATCGGGGAGGATCTGGCCAAGGACACGCCGCACTTTGTCAGCGGCGGGAAGTGGAACTCGGTTATGGCGTCTCTCGGGGTGACCCCGGGGCAGGACGGCGCCACCAGACCGGTGAAGAGCAGGGACAGTCCTCCACTGGGGTACCCACCGCCACACCAGAGGGACGCGTGGGAGGCGCCCCACAAAGACATGTTCTCCCAGGACTTTAGCTTTAACTCAGCAATCTCACCCAGTGCCTTACCTGGCGATGCCATGGTCACCATGACGACAACTGACCCACATCTCAGTCGGAAGCAGGCCATTAAACTGCAGTTTGAGGGACCGACGAGTGCTATGCTGTATAAGAGAGAGACCCCGCTGTGAGGTAACTACCTGAGCTGTGTTGGCATGTGGGTTGGGCTCATATCATTGACTACAATAACATGTTTTGTTCTAAGGGCTTAGGCTCTTACAAAGCACAATTCCAGTCTTGACTCACACTGCTTGTTGTATTAGATTTTTTCAAACAAGGCTTAGAGTTTTTTTTAAGGAATTCCGTCATCGTCATCTAAACTTCAACCAGAAATGTGTCTTTGTTTATGTTTATGGTTTGTAGCAGATGCTTTTGTCTAAAGTAATTTGCAGTGACATTAATAAACATTACATTAACATAAAAGTTAACACTTTATAGTCGTCATATGGCGTAAATAAAAAAAAAAAAAAAAAAAAATTATTAATAGACCAAATACAAACTGTGACTAAGGAAATGAATAAGTTAGAAACAAGCAAAAGGTTTAGACTAAGATGCCTTTTGAAGTCCCAAAACGATCACCAGAACGAAAAACATTAGGTCAGTCATTCCACCAACATGGAACCACTGAAGAATGTCTTGACTTTGACCTCTTAGTGTTGATGGAAGGGCGACATAGCAGACGCTCATCAGAGGAGTGCAGCGGGTGGGAGGAACGTAGAGCTGGATCATGGAATTAGATAGCAAAGTGCAGATTCAATAAGAATTTAATTCTAGCTGCTGTAGGAAGCTAATGAAGAGTAACTAAGCAAGGAGTTACATGTGTCGTCTTTGGCTGACTAAAGACCAGATGTGCCGCTGCATTCTGAATCATCTGTAATGGTCTCACTACACAAGCAGGAAATGCAGCTAATAATGCACTGCAGCAGTCCAGTTGAGAAACTTACTGTACTCACCAATGTACTTTCTGACTGTATATAATTTCACTTGCTGTTATGTAATTACTACTGCCAAAAGCAATTACCATTGTAATGTGAGCTCACTAATGTTCTGAATATATTCATGTTCAGAAGAATTCAGGGTGGAACCACATTTTTTAGGTGACGATGCAGAAGAAATTATCGGTACATACCATTTCAACAATGGTTGTCTCTCTGTCGTAGGTGGATGTGGCCTGTTGGAGTATGGCTATTGTGTGTCTGTGAACCAAAAGATGAGAGGAAAGAGTTTGTCACGCCACCTTCTGACCTCCTTCCTGCCCATGGAAGAAATGGAGGAGAGGAAAAGAGGGGGGAGCGAAGGAACGAGTTTCAGTTAAAAGTCTGACGTTGTTTACATTCCACCACTTCCCCTGTGCCTGGACAGTGTGGAGAGCAGCTGTCACCAAAATGTACACACAAACGCAGGCTGTTGCCTTCAGACATGCACAATTGCACCCCTTTCACTACAAAAACTCTCTCTCACACACTCTCACACACACACACACCCATGCTTACACTCGCATCATGGACATGCAACAACAGCAAACTCTCTCCCATCTCCACCCTTCTCCCCCAGAAGTCTCATCACTCATGGACTCCAGCACTGGAACTGTTGGGACTCCAGTGACGGGAAACTGCATGGGACTTTCAAAAACATTCTCACCCGACCCCTCCCACTGTTAGTGTTGAAGCCACCACAGTGAAATGGCCATAATCACCACTGTCACAAAGGGCTCGGACAACACACATACCACAGAGACATCCAAGCAAACAAAACAAAACAAACTGTATCTGCCAAACTCCAGTTTGGGATGTTTCCCCCCTGAACCTTGTTCTTTTCCCTTCTGTTCTAATGTGTTTTATTTTACAATAATAATGATTGTGTCATAATTCACTGAACTCATGTCTGTAACGTTAATTTATGTTTGGGGAGGGGGGGGCTGTCCTGACCCAGAGGACCTGGTGCTTTCATCTTAAAGAGGTGGCACTGACCTCTCTAATTGCGTCTTGGGCAGCAGTCCTCAATGAGGAGAAGACAACAGACCACACCAGACGAAAACCAAGCACACAGCTGAGCAAGCTGACGTGCCTGGTGGCTGCAGGGGGACCAAGTCCAAACACAGATGGGGTTTATGACGGAGGGAAGGAGAGTAGAGGGGTAAGAGAGGTGGAGGCCGGGAGGTGAGGCACTCCCAGGTTTGAGGGTAAAGGACCAGGTCAACAGTGTAAATTCCTCAGTCGACAGAGTGAGAAAGAAAGACGCTCAAATCTACCTAACGTACTTATTTTGTAATCTGTATTCTCAACATTATGTTACAAAACCTACCAGGATACTTAAATTAAAATATAAATTGTGTTTAACTTGACTTGACTTTTTTTGCACATTGTTCCATAATTCCATAATTAAATGCTTTTGGTCAAGTGTGACTGTGTGTTCTTGTCTGAGAGGACATCAGTGTGCCATGTTGAGTGTGTCCAAGTTTGCAGTCTGTGGCAGACTGGCAGACCTTATTGATGCTGTTTATCAGTGCCATGCCTCTGTACTGAAGCAGCCCCAGGCAAATCTGACTAGCTCTGATATACCAGCTTAGAGTGTCTATGCATTACACACAGATCTCTTTGAAATATTATGTTTGTATGCGTGCATTTACCCCTAGGGCAATCCAAGGGCGGCACATTTGAGAAAGCATAACACTGAAGACGAAGCAGGAGAACGGCCTGTGAGGGAGCGGAGGGACGATTAGGGTTTAGAAACCCTGTTTGCCCAGAGCCAGAGAATGCTGATGAGAAATTTGAATGAGCACCTGAGAAATGCCACGTAGTCCTGAGCACCGGAACAGCTTTGTGACAGCTGTGGACCAGAGACACATCCAGCTGGGGTTCCCTCTGTGCCTTGGATGTGATTACGTCACCCCTATGTCCACCCTTAAGCCCAAGAAATAGCCATGTAGGGCCACACTGTAATGCTTCTGATACATTATGTAATTGTATAGCCAAGTTTAAGCAAAAATCTTTTATCATAGATAAGGAATAAGAACTATTGGAGAAGATGAACATGAATGGCATTTTTAACTCATTGTTAGTTTATTACACTATATTTGAGATATTACATTTTTTTTTTGTCTGTAGCTAGTCATTACACTATTTAAGAAATAAGACATTTGCTTTTGTGGAACAGCATCATTTTTAGTTATGAGATTGTAGATATCACTCACTAGGGTGAAAAACAAGAAGAATCTGCATCATGAAAAACAGTCCCTGCTATTTGGCTAGAGCAAAAGAACATCTGGAGCAGAGATGTGAACCACAGTGACATGACGTTAGAGAGAGAAAACACTGGGAGGTGATGTTTGTCCCCTTGTAAGCCTTGTCCTCCTCTAGAAAATGTCACATGTGTCAACAATAAAGAGCACACATGCACACAAACAAAGGCCAAACACTGCTGAAACCTCTACAGCACCTCTCATAAGACTATGTAAACACACATACGCACACACACACACACATACACACACACCATGTAGGAATTAAGGTGTTAGTTAAAGTGTGTGTTTATTGCCCTTTTACAGCCCATAGTCTTCTCCCACAAATCCCCCTTTGGCAACAAATCACACAGAAACAAGCAACTTACTAACAGCCACTCATACAGACACACACACACACACACACCATTTCTCACAAACCCTTTAAATACCGATAAAATAGATTCAAGTATATGACACCTCAACCTTTTAATACACTGATACCATTTTCTAAACAGTTTACACGTATATTTCAGAGCAGCAACAATAAATGTCATGGTGTACAACTCACATGGATCCCACCCTGCTCTCTCTCCTGGGTTGAATTAGCGCTCAGCCGGCCGGAGAGGGAGAGGGCCCTCATCCTCCGAACTCACACCCCTAATCAAGTTTTTTTATGAGCAGTGCGGCCATGGGGAGCAGAGGAAGAATGTGAGATGCTAATGACAGGTTTAGACAAATCAGCAGGTCTACTGTAAGTGTTATGTAGGGTGTGTCGTTTAACTGCATCTCCCTATAAAATCCAGCGCCATAGAAATAATTAGGTCTTCTCAGGCTGCATGTGCAGATTTTCACTCAGTACAAGAATGTGACATCAGGGCAAGATGCCAGCCACACTACTGCCTATTGTCATTCTTAGAAAAGGACCATTTAAAAATGCACAAGTAAAACTTGTTTCCAATAACTAAATTGTCAGACTTCTTAGACTCATCCTGACTCATTTCTATTCCTCGCTCCAGTGACTCAAACAGAGTGCTCTGAGAGATAACACCCAAACAGCCATTCCAGTTACACATATAATGGCCTCCTAAGCAATTTCATTTTATGGAGGGGGATTCCTACAGAGGCCTTGATTATACTACATTTGATAGCTGAGTGGAATGTGTCAGTGCCATTTCCCCCCATTATTGTAATTCCATTTAAACCAACACCATCCTCAGATGCCAAGCAATCAAGCAATGAAAGGGCTCCACGGCTGTATACCCTCTTCTCTGTGGTATTATATGAAACAAACATGAGTGCCTAACATGGCTGTGACTGTGAAGAATGTAAATTGACCCTTTGGGCAAGTGTGATCAGACACTGACTCGTTTATCATTAAAAAAAACAAAGAATGGGAACCTCACATTTTCCTATGCCATGGTTGAATCACCCTGTAGGAAAACCTTTATTCCAAACAAGGCTTGGCATTAACGATTATACTTTTGTCTTGGCTCAGAGTGGTTAAGGTGTGTTGGTCTTGTCATGCTCCATGTCAGAGTGAAGCAGGAAGGAGTTGGTACAGGTGGAACCGGTTTGAGTGGTGACTGATAAGTGGCTCGTGGGGGAAAGTTCATTTGGATTCGGCTTGTGGTTTCTCACCCCTTTTCACTTCTGCCTCAGAGAGGAACTGTGGGATTTGACCTTTCCTTGCCAAAATGTGGGACTTGTCTTAAAGTGTAAAGACCACTGTTTTGTAAAAGGCCATTGCACTTGAGAAAAAACATACACTTCATATGGGATTTGTATGGGTATTACAGATTTTGTATGTATAAGTCACCATGCACTGTGTACATATTGCAAAATCAAGAATGTAGGCCTACTCCATTGCATTATGCCCTATCAGAATGAAACTTTCATAGAAGCACACACAGAGAGAGAGGGGGGGGGGGGGGGGTGTTGTAACCTCCTGACAAACAGACATGTTCTCCTCCCAAATACCAAGGACTAAAAATTGCTCTGCCATCTGCAAGGCAAAATAAAACAGACACAGAGGCAGCAGCACAGAGAGAATCACAAATAGGTAGTGAGACTCTGACGGCAGTATGTCCTTCTTGCAAGGTGGCGCGAATTAGCATGAAAATGCTTACGAAGTAATCCTTCGCCTGAAAACCGGATCTGCACAATGACAACCAGATGCTGTGTGTGTGTGTGTGTGTGTGTGTGTGTGTGTGTGTGTGTGTGTGTGTGTGTGTGTGTGTGTGTGTGTGTGTGTGTGTCACCCCTCCTCTGAAATGGGTGATCATGGGTGTTTTGAGATGGTGGTTGTCTAGCGAGTGTCTAAAAGAGCAAGCAGGTGTCATGTTGATTAAATCATCTTTTCTGTGGACTGAGGTAGAGAACCGCACCAGCTCGAGCAGCAGGAGGCCTGAATGCGATTACTCATCACACCCAGGACACATTCAGAGTAAAAACCAGCCAAACACCGGAATACCCACTCATTCACAACTACACAGAGACCCACAGACAGATAGGCTATTTATTTACATGAAAGTATGCCACAGCATTCTTGACAGGTTTAAGAACTATTTTGGAACTATTCTTTACATTCTAAGACCCATCCGAAAAACATCCTCTGCAGATTCTGTTTACATTCTACAGATTCCAAAAGCAACAAGACAGTTGTGCTGTAACTGACCAAACAATAAATGTCACAAAAGGTCAAACTGGAAAGTGTCTTCTGTCAACACCACAAAGAAGTAATTAACTTATAAAGACCAAAAGAAAGGCTACCTTAACCATTCAACAATAAAAACTCTTAAAAAGGATATAGACAACAGTACTGTAAGTAAGAAGTAATTTCCAATGTTTTCATCACTGTCACTGATTACATTAACTATTTAGACTAAATCTTAATGGTTATTTATGATATACTGATTGTTTGAGTAAACATCAATTGTTAATTTTAGAAATGTAGTTATAAGATTCTACTCTATTGTTTCTTCTTACACTCACTCACGGGGCAGCTGTGGCCTACTGGTGGGGCAGCTGTGGCCTACTGGTTAGCGCTTCGGACTTGTAACCGGAGGGTTGCCGGTTCGAACCCTGACCAGTAGGCACGGCTGAAGTGCCCTTGAGCAAGGCACCTAACCCCTCACTACTCCCCGAGCGCCGCTGTTGTTGCAGGCAGCTCACTGCGCCAGGATTAGTGTGTGCTTCACTTCACTGTGTGCTGAGTGTGTTTCACTAGTTCACGGATTGGGATAAATGTAGAGACCAAATTTCCCTCACGGGATCAAAAGAGTATATATACTTATACTCTTAACTGTAGTCTGATACTGATGTGGAAACACTATATAATTAGTACCCATAGAAATATAGTTATTTTGCAAGTGTAGTGAGGTTTCCATACAATCTACATCATATGTATATGCTGCACAGATCTACTCTCATCCTCCACTCTCCTGGTTATACCTTCATATCTGTTGTTGCTATAGTTACCAATAATACACATGGCATTTACCATTTTGACATTATTTTGTATTAAAACTATTTTTCACCAAAGGATCTCTGGTGACCTACTGCATAGCTTTAGATTTCAGTCTGGCACTGCTTCTCTTCTCATTCCTCAGGTCATCTTTTATTAATGACAATGTTCTTGATCTGACTCTTGAATCTGCTGTATTTTTGTTCAGCTGTGCCAGTGGTGCCAGATCCACACTATTTGGACAAAATATCCTAATCACGTGGACACAACAGAGCCTTTATGGTCTGCATGCTGGAAAATGTCTGCATTATTGCCCAACAAGGTATCTCACCCCGTTACCCTGGGTGAGTAATATATAATATAATCTTTTCTCCCAAGCTCTGGATATCAGGATGGAACTATTCATACAGTTATTGGTTATTATTATTTCAACCAATGTACACAATACAAGTGTGAAAGTGTGTGAGTCACAGTTTAATTCCTACACTGAAATAAACAGAGCTAATGATATTTTATAATATATTCCTAACTTTGATATTTGATCACTTCGTCATATTTGCTCATTGTTAAAATAACAAAAATTCTGTGTAATGTATTAAAGGAAGTAGTGTGTTTTGATTCACTTGTATTGGAAGATCTTAATGCAGTGATGCATGCTATCTGACACCACAAGGGACCCATCTGGGAGCAGGGTCAGTCCACGTGGGCTACTCAGTCCTCGGCTCACCACCGTCCTACCGACCCCCTGGGCAGGATACAGGACCACGCGATGCTGCTCAGCCCAATCCGCCACTAACACTGCTCCATCGTGGTCAATACAAATGCCCCAGGGACTAGCCAGAACCGGCCCCATGCCGGAGCACACACCCAGCACTCGGACAGTCGTCCACCCTGCATCCAGAACCTTCACACAGGGCTCCCGTCCGGTCTCATTGCCCCTCTCTGACACGGCCAGCAGGTCGGAGTATTGGGAGGCGGCCACCAGGTACGGTCTGTGGAAGCCTGTCACTACAGTGCGCTCCAGCCTGGAGCCAGTCTTGGGGTCCAGCTTCATGGCAGTCAGAGTGCCCTTCCGGATGTCCGCCACCAGGAACTCATCCCGCTTCGTCACGGCGACCCCACGGGGGGCCTCCAGCCCATCTGCGGAGGCTGCTGTTCCAGGGGCAGGATTCCCCCCAAAGGTCTGCAGGAGGCGGCCGTGGCGGCTGAAGATGAGGAGAGCCCGCTCGGCCGCACAGCTCAGAGCAATCAGACCTTTAGCGTTAACGGCCACATCAAAATAGTTGCGACACCGACGCGTGCCTGAGCCGTTGCCCGTCGATTTCACCTGCTGCATGACGTTCCCTACAGCATCCATCACCTGGACGCGAGCGTTCCCACAGTCGACCAGGAAGAGTTGTCCCTGAGGGGTGGCCTGAATACCACTGGGTAGAGTGAGGTCAGCACGGCCAGAACCTTGCTTTCCAAACTGCCGAACCAGACGCGCCTCACCCTGTGCTACTGGCTCGCCTTCCTCTTCCAGCTCCTCCACTAAGGTGGGCTCATTCTTCCCCTCCCGACTCCAGCTCCTCTCCTTGGACTGGGAGTTGCTTGGGGCAGATGGAAATCCCAGTTCATCCTGAGAGGAGCCATCGATCACCGACATAGAAAGTGATCGAGATACCCGGCTCTGATGCCTCTGGCCCCTGAACTGCTGGGAATGCTGTGAACCTGGTGCCTTGGTGGCTGTGCAGGAAACCGCTCGTCCAACTGTTCGCCTGAGCCCCCTCCCCAGACTTGGCGAGGCAGAGGAGGAGGAGAAACGATTGCGGTGCACTTTCCAGTTGCCGGCATTCTCCCCCTGGCTTCCATTGATAAGTGGACGACTTCGTTGGGACAAATCGACCGTGGACTTTGACAGTCTTGAATCCTGACGGACAGAGCTGGTGAAGTCACGAGGGGAGCTTATGATGAAGGTGTAGCCAGAGTCCACGCTGTCTGTTGGGGAGGAGGCTCGACCACCCATCTCCCCGTATGTCCCGTGGGGGTGGTCATCAGAGCACGCACTGAGACGAGAGCGAGGCCGGTCACGCAAAGAGAGGTCCATGCAGCTGTGGCTGGACAGTGGGTCTCTTGGGCTGCCACGAGGGGATGGTGATGACCCATAGCCAAATCGGGAACTTCTTGGGGAGTCCTGCCTGCCCTTTCGTCGGCCCCTGTTCAAATCGCTGACATCAAAACTGCGAAAGTACCAGCCCTCTTTTCCAACACTGCTCTGCTCAAGAAAAGGTGAAGCCTCGCGATGGGATAGCTGGCTCCTCTTGTCTCTTATATTATGCCGATGCATCTTCCCAGTCCTCCCATTCCCGAGTTCCTCCCCCTCTGAATCCCCATTGCCAACCAAATTGGGAACAGCCAAAAAGAGACAATCCCCTCGTAGGTCAGATGTGGGGCTCTCTTGCTCCTCATCCTGGGACGAGTCCCGCTCACTGGAGTCCCTCTTCGGGGGCCCTCGTTGCGATCTGGAGGACAAGTGCTTGGTCTCCTCCCCTGACTCCTCGTCACTGCGCGTCGACAGTCGTAACTTCCTGACGACTCTTAAGTTCCCGCTGCCCAAGGATGTGGCTCCCACCTGGCCTTGACCCTGTCCAGATCCAGCCCCATCTGGTGTACTTCTTCCATCCTGTGTGCTGACTCCCTGCCCCCCATAGTGCCCCCCAGAGGCGTGGAGGGCGCACAGCTGCCCCTGGGCACCACATCCTCCCACAGGAAAACTGAGGTTGTGCTCCTGGACATTGATCTCGCCGAAGCTGATGGGCTTTGGTTGGGAGCTCGGCTTGAAGGACACGCGTTTGAGTGACAGCGAGATCTCCCAGGGCTGAAGAAGCTCGGCCACGTTCTTCAGCAGCTCGTCCCTCAGCGGGTTTGCGTCGGTCAGCCCGTCGGTCCTCATGGCCTCGGCTCCGCTCTGCTGCACCTGCTGGCGCAGCTGGGCGACTCTGTGGAGCCTCTGGTCGAGCAGAGATTGGGCGACGCGCGTGGCCGCCCCGTTCTCCCGCCGCAGCTGCTCCAGCCGCTGCTGCGCATCTCGCTGGTCCTGCTCGACACGCTCCAGCAGGCGGCGCTCTTCCCGGTGCACGCCCATCACCGCCCGCTCCAAGCCTCGGCTCACCGTCTCCGTCTCGATGGTCTGACGCTCCTTGAGGCGCCGCAGGTCCGTCTCGCTGCGGGCCAGGTCACACAGGGCCTGGGTGGCCCAGCAGGGCAGTGGGGACGAAGGCAGTGGACTAGGGCCAGGAATAGAGTCCTCAGGGGGGTCTGAGGTGGCTGGGGAGGCCTTGCTGCTCATGGTGGATTCAACAAGTCTCAGGAAATGTCTGAAGGCAAAGTGGGATGGAGTCTACTGATGAGCAGGAGCTGAGGCTGGAGCGTTTTCTCAGTATCACAGACTCACTGTGAGAGGGAGAGAGAAAGGGGACAGAAAAAAGAAAGTGTCAAAATAAGCATCATATGATAAAGATGATTTCATTATTATTCATTTCATTTAAAGTGGTTATTGTATTTGATTATACAACCCCAAAACAGATAAAGTTGGGATGTTATGTAAAATGTGAATAAAAACAGAATGTAATAATCTGCAAATCTCTTAAACTCATATTTGGTTGCAAAAAGGATACAGACAACATATCAAATATTGAAAATGACAAATTTGACTATTTCATGGAAAATATATGTTAATTTTGAATTTGATACCAGCAACATGTTTCAAAAAAAGTTCGGACGGGGTAACAAAATGCTGGAAATGTTGTGTAATGATAAAGAAAACAAAAGGAAGAATGTTTCACAACTAATTAGGGTAACTGGCAACACGATTGGGTATTAAAAAAAGCACATCCCAGAGAGGCAGGGTCTCTTAGAAGTAAAGATGTAGGGGTATTCATCCCTGTGAGTAAACCTGTGTGCACAAATGATGAAACAATGTCATCTTCATGCTTCTTCACATGAAATTGTGACATATTTAGGGAGTTCATCCTCTACAGGACATAATATTATTAAAACATTCAGAGAATCCAGAGAAATCTTTGCAAACAAGGGAAAGAGCTGAAAAACAAATTGGATGTCTGTGATCTTTTGGACCTCAGATGGCACTGCATCAACACCAGACCCTGTTTCCAGACCTGTCATTGTATGGGCTCAGGAAAACCTCTGATAACCATTGTCTTGTGCCCAGTTTGATACTCAATTCAAAAACTGCAGCCAAAATTGTAACAGCTAAAATTGTATTGAGACATGATACAGAAAATGCCACCCTCTTATTTGGGTCTGAGCTTGTTTAGAATGGACCGAGGTAACATGGAAAAAGGTCCTGTGGTTAGACCAATCAAAGTTTTCCATTCTTTTTGGAAATCATTGACTCATCTGGGCTAAAGAGGAGAGGGCCTATCCAAGTATTCAACCTATCCAACTTGTTTTAGCGCTCAGTTCGAAACCCAACCTCTATGACGGTGTGGAGGAGCATTAGTGCCTACAGCATGAGCATCTTGCACATTTGGCAAAGCACAATCAATTCTGAATAATGTATACAGTACAGGTTTTGAGCAACATATACTGCCATCCAGGTAATGTCTTTTCCAGGGACGACCTTGAATATTTCGGGAAAACAATGCCAAAATGAATTCTGCACATATTTAAATAGTATTTCTCCATAGAGGAAGAGTCCAGGTGCTAAAATGACCTGTCTGTAGTCCATATTTCTCAAATTATGTGCATAATGGAATGAAAAGCATGACTGAGAATGCCCCATACTGTTCTCAATCTCAAATCCTATACTGGGGAGTAATGGGACAACATTTCATTCTCAAAACTGTAGCAAATGGTCTCCTCAGTTCCTAAACATTTACAGAATTGTGTTTAATGAAGAAGTGAAGCAGTACAGTGGTAAACATGCTCCTGTCCCAACTTTTTTTTAAACATGTTGCTGGCATCAAATTCAAAATTAACGTATACTTTCCATGAAATAGCTCAAAGTTTCATTTGATATGTTGTCTTTGTCCTTTTTGCTGCTAAATATGGGTTTATGAGACTTTATTGTGACATTCTGTTTTTATTTGCATTTTACACAACGTCCCAACTTTTTCTGTTTTGGGGTTGTAATTTACAGGTCATGTTTGTTTTACTGCCACAAAACTGATCCTTTGAGATGCCACTGGTAGCCCATATACACGTAAGAGAAAGCCTTGGTATACTATTGCCCTTGAAAATACACAGTTTTAAGTCCTTTCAAATGACATCTGGCTGGCTTTAGATGTTAGTGTTACAGAGGTACAAGGAATTTCTAAAAGTTCCCACATGTCCCCCTTAATCCCCCAAGATCAATCAAGGATGTTTCATTTTTTTTATGGCTGCTCAGAATTCACTCCATCATACATAGACTTGCACTGAGAAGACAACCAAGCAGCTCACACTCAAACAAGACTTGAGCATAGGGTACGTAAAAAGAAGGTTTAAAAAGCAACTGAAACACACTGAACAGGACTGGGGTGAAATGCTGTGAATGTTTAACGACTCTAACATGTGCTTCATGATGCTGCTTTATTCAGAGTGATCTCAGCTGTCACAATGATTCCCCTTTCACAATGGAGAAGGGGCGTCACAAGCCTATTGGGAAGCGGTAATAATTCACCTGTCACATCCTGTTTTTCTTGACAATTCTCAATTCTTATGGAAATCATTTGCTTCTCTTCCTGTTTAGAAGACATATGTCATAAATATCTCTGGTTGGAAATAATGCTTAAAGGGATAAAACTATACCAAAGTCTTTTTAGGCAAGTCCCTCCACTCGGCGGCCATATTGCAACGCTTTTTGAGGACTTACCGGGCATCTATTTCGGCACGTGCGCAAAGCTTCACGACACCAACCTTGCTCCAGGAGCGAGATCACAACACATGATTGGCACAATCATGTACAAACATGACGTTTTGCCGCAGAAGGGGTGGGATATGTATATAAGTATAAGTATACTCTTTCGATCCCGTGAGAGAAATTTGATCTCTGCATTTATCCCAAACCGTGAATTAGTGAAACACACTCAGCACACAGTGAACACACAGTGAGGTGAAGCACACACTAATCCCAGCGCAGTGAGCTGCCTGCAACAACAGCGGCGCTCGGGGAACAGTGAGGGGTTAGGTGCCTTGCTCAAGGGTACTTCAGCCGTGCCTACTGGTTGGGGTTCGAACCGGCAACCCTCCACAAGTCCAAAGCGCTAACCAGTAGGCCACGGCTGCCCTGACGGCATGTGTAGACAACTGCCATATTGACGTTACAAACTAACCCCATGCATTTCTATGGAGGGTTTTTTGAGTGCTGTCTCCTCATTAGAAAGTCTCTGGTTATACTGATAACTATTTTGTTGTAGCAGGATTAATATTGTGCAGTAAGAAAGTAAAACTACTTAGTCAAGCATAGCCTCAGCTAATATAAAGGAAAGTGCCTGATATTCCTTTCTCACATTTCATAGTCACAGTAGCTCATCATGCTCATAAATAAGGTGGCTTACTTACAGAATATTAAGTGTTTTTTGGTACCTAAATATAATTTTTTGACCAGTGACTCATGAGGGTACAATCCAGAATGAGTGCACATAGCCTACATGTTATTTTATTTTAGAGTTTCAATGTGTATGAGTTCCATCTTGACAGGAAATGTCAACCTCACTATAAATTCCTGCACTAGCCTGATTTCAGTGCTAATGGCCAAGATATTTTAAGGCTGTCTCCCTACAAAAATTAATTCTTGGGTTGAACCATTTTATATTCCTATATTCCTTTTTCCCTTCACGGTTACAGGGGAGAGCAGGGCATCAAAGTTCTGTGCTGTCAAAGAATTCCCAAAGGGACATGATCAGTTATCCATGGGCTATAGGATTACAAGCTTCTCTTCTGCTATACATTCCAACATGTAAATAAAGCTATGGATTCTCCATGACCAAGATTGGGAATACATACAGCAACTACGCATATCACTGTACATTTCAGGCTGTAAATGTTATGAACATTGTTATAGGAGTCAAAGATGCAATTACTGTTTAGACGGATGGCCAGCATGGAGAAGCAAAAGGGAAGACAGACAAAGAGAATCTACTGTCTTCTTTGGCAGATATTAGCATTTCAAATGCAGAAAGGCAGGCAGAAGTCGATGGAATGGAGTGTGCGTGGGAGGTAAAGTCAGTCTTGAAAGCTGAGGTGTCATCAAGTTAGCATACACACACCCGCCACACACACAATGTGTTACACACAGAAATCTGTTCAAACATACACACACACACACACACACACACACACACACACACACACACACACACACACACACAACAACAAACACGTAAACACACATGCACGTACGCACGTACGCATACACACACACACAAACACACACACACATCCAGTTCTTCTCTTCCTCCTCCAGAAGTGTGACACATCAGGGTGGTGAAGCTTCGATATTTAATTCATGAAGAGGAACCAAGTGGCAGAGAGAGGAGCCACTGTAGGCATGGCGAATGTGTGTGTCAGACAGACAGACAGACAGACAGACAGACACAGATGGAAAGGAAAAGGGAGTCTGAGAGAGATGTCAGTGCCTTAGGAAAACCACACAGTATGAATTCTGATAATGGTAACCATGGGGACTACCACATCTATCAGATAAAGTTTATTATGAGTACTGTGTGTCATGCATACAACAAAGTTACAGCACACTTGCTGTAGCATTTTATATTACAATTTTGACATACACGTCTGATTTGTACTGACATTTTGAATTGCCATTGTAATGACATTTTAGATGCTATTGTTTTTTCTTATACAATTTCTTAATAATAAAAATAAAAAATAATAGACCATTGCACATTCGAATGTGTTAAGTAATTAAGTATAAGTATATATACTCTTTTGATCCCGTGAGGGAAATTTGGTCTCTGCATTTATCCCAATCCGTGAATTAGTGAAACACACTCAGCACACAGTGAACACAGTGAGGTGAAGCACACACTAATCCTGGGGAGCAGTGAGGGGTTAGGTGCCTTGCTCAAGGGCACTTCAGCCGTTCCTACTGGTCAGGGTTGGAACCGGCAACCCTCTGGTTACAAGTCCGAAGCGCTAACCAGTAGGCCACGGCTGCCCCTTATTGTTGTATTATTGAGTTGATGGTCATATTCAAATTTGCAGTGGTTTCTTATGACCGTCAACTCATTTGAATGACACTCGGCAACCGTAGGATGACATCAGAAAAATGTGCAGTGGTCTCTTCATTTTTTTAAAAGCTGTATATATGTATATGTATATGTATGTATGTATGTATGTATGTATGTATGTATGTATGTATGTATGTATGTATGTATGTATGTATGTATGTATGTATATATATATATATAGAGTGTGTGTGTGTGTGAGTGTGTGTGTGGCAATGCTGGAATCCCGCATAACTTACAAGTTGGTCTTTCACCAAAAGGATGTCCTTGTTGTAAAGTGACACATATAGGTTATATTTGGTTTTGTTTATTTTATTCATATCTAAAACTATTTTGATTTTAGGTGGCATCAGCTTATAAAGTATCTACTTGCTAATGCAGGTGTTTACATCACAGCCTGCCTAGAGTGATAAAGGGATGGAAGTCCCAATACAGTACATTTCTTTAGCTTGTTTTACTTGAATTAGTTTTATTGTTAGTTAATGGAACTTTAGCGTGAACAACATACTGATATTTTGACAAAGCTGTAAAAAATCTGAATACCAATAATCAAGGCTATGTAGAAAATGAGATCATCACCTGACATTACCGAATGACTCATAACCGGCACTGATACTTTGACCTCATCTGAAATTGCTTAATAAACCAGTTGGTTGGTTAGACAAGAGAGCACAGAAAGGTTGTTTCTGGTGTCCTCTCTGCTATGGCAGCTCTCCAGATGAGATAGAGAACAGCCTGAACACCTGACACTCCTGGTGTAGTCTGACTGCTTTACAGCTGACACTCCTGGTGTAGTCTGACTGCTTTACTATGGAAGAGGAGCAGCCATGTGTGGCAGATAAAATAAAATAAGATACAGTGTGTGCATGGCGAACTTCTGCCAGAGATGGTATTTTTTGCTGAATAAAAATAGAATATGTGATCGTGACTCATTATAAATAAGCATGCCTTGTGTGCGTCTATGTGTTTATTCATCCTGACAGTGGAGCATGCATCTACTGCTTTCTCTCTCTATCTCCTTTCTCAACTGAAACCAGCATCTCAAATTACCTTCTGCATTATCAATGAGGAGAGTGTTTCTATTGAGCATGGTGGATGTATCAAATGAACACTGGAGAGAAGTGAACTTTCATCATATCTCAAATGGTATCTTTTCTTCCAAATGGCAATACAGTACACAATGTGATGGGACTAACATGTATACAAGAATGGCATGACAAAATAGTCAATTTATTTAAATGGTAATGCAGTTGCCTTTTTCTAACTCAGTAGAACATTCACAAAACAAATTAAGAGATGCACTTGCGAAAATTACCAATTTACCCTTTAAACATACTAAAAGGTCAATATGTAACACTTTAAAAGCAATGCAAAAACATCA
The DNA here is from genome assembly GCF_018492685.1 of Alosa sapidissima. Lineage (NCBI taxonomy): Eukaryota > Metazoa > Chordata > Actinopteri > Clupeiformes > Clupeidae > Alosa > Alosa sapidissima. The sequence goes on along the minus strand of NC_055958.1, from coordinate 18,176,612 downwards.
AATCTTAATGCAAATTTGACAAACTGTCAGAGTATCTCCCAATCACATATTTCTACCCAAGTGCAAAAAAGAGATTGAATAAAAACAAGACTAAGCATTTTTAAAAGTATATACGTTTATAGTCTTACCTGTGTTAAGGTAAGCTGCACCTGTGTCCAGTCTGTAGAATGCCCTCTAACTCATCATGATTCTCTCTCTCTCCGTATCACTCTCTCCCTGTCAGTCAAACATGGGAGGGCTTTTGCTTTTCATCTGTTAGCTTGCTGGTATTCTTCCTGTTGCTAGGACACAGTCAAGCCAAGTTTGGTTTCCTTGGGACACTGTTAAAACCAAACAAATCATGAATTTGTCTCTTTAATTCGATTTGGAAGTGCAATAGGTGAAAGCTGATGTCTGAATCAATAAACTTGTGCCTGGGGTAGCAAGCTGAAGTATTGTTCCAAAAGCATATCGTAAAGGGTCCTCTGGTAGAGAAATGGATCAACCCCATCAATATAATATCTGTTACTGCAATACTGCAAAGCCTATAAAATATGAAAGAAGCAGAAGAATTGAAAGGACAGACTAACTGATTTTTGAGAGAAATACAAATAAGTAGGCAGATAGACAGATTAGATTAAATTTCTTCAGACCAAAAATTTAGTTTGTTAACATTATAGGATGACACTTGACATTTATTGTGTACTTTGACAAAATACATGTGTACAGAAGGCTCTTGTCAGATGAACATTAGGAAAAGAGTTTAAGAGACATTTCTGAAAAAAAAAAACTGGATTTCTGAATCTTGGAATGGAATGAAATAGAATACATAGGATGTTTATGACATCATTAAAATGACAGTGGCCCTTTACCAAGAGGAGAACATCCAGTGTTCTGAGCTCTGACATGATGCTGACATTTCCCACCTCCTGCATTGATGGATAGATAGCGGGGCTTTCTACAACTGTTCCAGTATACCTCCTCAAGAGGGGCACATCATGGCGGGACCAAGCATTGCTGGCCCTGGCATGAGCCTGGAGGAGGCGAATGACATTTGGCAGTGTATAAAGCACAAGGTGAGAAAGATCCAAAATATCTAACACATCAATCAACATATATAGACACATACAGGTACATCTAAACATTTTTTCTGATAGCAAAAAAACATTGACCCGACTGTATAGAAAATACAATCTCACTTGCTTACTCACACCCAAAAACAATTAAACAAATCAAAGGTGGAGGACTAATGCATTAGATCTATTTACGCCATAAAACTAACTTAGCATCTTGCATACTTGTAGAGATATCAGAGATGGCAAAAGTATGCTTTCCATTCTCAAGTTAAAGTTCAGATACTTGTGTAAGAAAACTGATTCAATTTCTTGGCTTTGGAGTTGGGAGGTACGCAATGATGTGAAATAAAATTAATTGATAACTCTCCTCCAATGCATAAACACAAAAGTAAAAAGCCTATTTTGAAAATGTAAGGGGAGGATAATATACTACAGATATTTCTACTCAAATGAGTGAAAGCAAAACGTTGTCTGAAAAATGAGTTCTCAAGTAACATAAAGATACGTATTTGCACTTTGTTTGTCCCCACCTCTGCTTGTACTTATGATGTGTACAGGTAATAGAAACTTGTGGTACTCCATATGTAAGAGCTGGCTGATATGCCGGCCTGACCTCGTTTCAGGATAGATGTTTGGTTCTCAGGTGACTTCACACCAACTTAGCAGTCTAGCAGCAGCCTGTTCAAACCTGTTGGGCAGGACTGTGTCTGACACACTAACCCATTTTTAAGCATAAAAATAACACAAGTCAGGCACCTATCAACCTTTATTTTGTTCTGTTTTTTTGGGAAGAAGCATTTCGGTCGTTCGGTTTAATACCAGCCCATTACCTTTCCCCAGGTAATACCTGTGCTTAATATCTAGAATGTTAAATGTATCAGCTTGTCTCTTATTTTTATACTTCAAGGGTAGCAGTTTTCATTTCTCAAGTTTTCATTTCTCAAGTTCTACTAATCTACTGATCAGCAGCTTCTTGACAGAAGATGCTATTCAGTTCTGTGGAGGGACAAAAGGCATCTGCAAGTATGTATGTAACTTGCATCTTGTGAGAGAAATGTTACTTAGACATCTTCCACCAGCAGAAGAAAATCACCAGAGGTGCATGTCAAGGAAAGCAAAACTAGATTCCAATGTACCTGAAGCTCAGACCCTTCACCTGTGTAATAGTTTGTGATTGTGTGCGCAGGTGGTCACAAAGATGTGTGGCACCGGCTGGACGCCGACTCCTCACCTGCAGGACGCCCACATGTTCCATCCTCTCTCCGTCATCGGAAAGCGGGTGGAGCGCTCGCTCCGTCTGCGGAAGGTGCGCAGTCTCTTCCCCCTGGGGCCCCTCTCCGAACTCCTAGACCGTCCCGGCGACACTGACTCCGACCTGCGGCCCCTGGGCACTGTGATTCGGGAGGGCCCGGTCCACTGCGACGTGTTCCACGAAGAGTTCCTGGACGGCGTGGGCCGCGTGAGGATCCACGTGGTGGACTACTGGACGGAGTCCGGCGTGCAGCCCATTGCCCCCCACACAAAGCTGACCCTGCGGGACAGCCTGCCCTGGCTAGACTCGGTGCATCGGCTCTATCTGGTCAGCCAGACAGTGTGCTCGTCCAGCTGCCGCGTGCGCCTGCTGGGTGGCGAGCCGGGCCACCATCTTAAGTTGGAGCCCGAGACCCCGCTGGGCTTCAACTGCCTGCGGCTCTCGGCACTGCCTTCGGGGCTGGTGGAGGTGCGGTGTGGCTGGGAGAGCGGCTACCTCCACCCCAAGGCCCGCTGGGCCCGCTTCGACTCACCCGAGTACGAGAGGCTCAGGGGAGGGACGGCCACCGAGCCCAGAGTGATGGGCATGCTGTCTCAGCTCGGTGAGCAATTAGATGATGCTAGAGGATTCTGACCAGCACTCTATTACTTATTAAAAGGAATTACATCACACTAGTTTGATAGAATTGTAGTGACAGTTATATTAGTACTCTATATTATGTGATATAACTAATAATAAATAATTATACATTGTTTGACCAGATCTAGCTGTTGTATAATATAGCAAAGATCCTTTAGAACACCTTCTCAACCGTCTCTGAATATAGCTTCACAAAAGGGAGGAGTGCGTACTACTGCTCCATTCCTAGGGCCTACAGATCCACATAAAGCTCCCACATGAAGGCTCTCTTTTCCCTGCTCAGCGTTCTCCTTTGCGCACCCCTCCACCATGTCCCTACCTGCGCCCATCTCACTGAGCCAGGACACCCTGAGCCCAGGACCCGAGCAGCCAGAAGAGAACCCTGAGGAGGCTCTGCTTCCTCTGGACGACGAAGATGATGAGGAGTGAGGCAGAGCTAGAGGAGATGAAGAATGGATTGTAAGACAGAGAGAACACAAGGCCTTATGGAGGGGTTGAATAATAGTGTGTGTGTGTGTGTGTGGGGGGGGGGGGGGGGGGGGGGTGGTGGTTGTGGGTAGGAGGATGAAGGCAGATGACAAAACAAAAGGAATGTGCGAGAAAAGGTATGACTAGAAGTGGAAGGTTTCCTCTGTCAACTGATTAAAGCTAAATCGCAGACAAGTAGAGACAACCCTCATCTTTTTGCAGTATAACAAGTCCTCTCTAGATGAAAGGAATTGAGCTTCCATCACAAAGTACAAGTAACAGAACAGAATATGTATGTGATACTACCTGCCTTTTAGGTGTCTAGAAAGGAGCGTGAAAAGACCTCGGATGGCTCTCAAACGTAGGCTACATTTATGCTGCCTCGGATGCTGAGTGGGAAAATGAAGGCAGATACAGAGCACTGAGCCTCTTCTCCTTTTAGTCTGTGGAGAGGGCCAGACGGAAGGCCAATGTGCCCTGTGTGGATCCTTAGTCTACCCACACGCATACACACACAAGCTTTCAGGTTTGTTGTTTCTATACCTTGTGACTCATTTACGATTGAGTCCCTAGGCAGCATGCCCTCTCTCTCTCACACACACACACACACACACACATTCCAAACCCGGTTTCAAATCAAGGCAATACTTGTACCCAAGGCACCTATTGTTGAAGTAGAATTTTTTTCAATTGCTCATGCATTGAGAATTGCGTAAACTACACACACTAACACTTTTGAATGGCTCTTTATTTGGAAGTCTAAGTTTAAACTGAAATGTAAACAAGAAGTGGAAATGATGAATCTATTCTGGATGTACTCTATCTATTCTCATACTTTCAATTGCAGTGTACCAACCTGTTACTTGTTCTCAATTAATTAATTGCTGTTAATTGCGGTTATGTGATACATTCTGCGTGAAAACAAGCAAACAGACAGAGAAAGACCAGGACAAAACAACTATTGCCAGTTAAAACATTTATAAATTAATAAAAACATTCCCTTTGTAGTGTTTCTTACAGCTTTTCCCAAAGTTGTTGTGTCAGCTTTTTTGCTGCCTAACTTTTCCTCTTGATTTTTTTTAATATAGAAAAATAATTCTGACAACATTCATTATTTTGCATGTGTTCCATTCAGTCCTATTGATTACTTAAGTTGTCTCTGGTTTCCGATGTTCCGCCCCAGTGTCTCTTTATACATTATTTACAGAGGACCCAGTCCTTCTCAGATCGCAGTGGTGTTGGAGAAAACCAGGAGGATGATTTGCATAGATTTTGAGAGACCGACACCCCTTATTTCCTTAAAAACACACATCCATACAGGAACAAGCAAAACGAAACAAAAGAACCACTGAATACTGTGAAATTAAAATATTAAAATGAACATTTCTGTTGGCATATTCCCATACATGCATACAAATTTCAAAACAATTGCTATGATGAGTCAATTGATAACACAAAAATTAATTAAAAGAATCTGGTTAAAATGAAAAGCACCCAAATAAGATTTAAAGATTGGATCCACTTTGGACTGAAATGAACATTTCTTTTTTTATTGAGAGATGTAATCCCTTTTTCTCTTTGGGACAGCTTTAGTGCACAGAAGTGTATCAAAATATTCTCATGAGTTCTGAATCAATGCATGAATCACACACACACACACACACACACACAATCATTCACTCACTCTCTCATTCTCTCCCTCTCTCACACACACACACATATACATACACTCTCACACACCTGTCCACACATTATACTTGTACCGATTCAGAGGGTTGGAGACCACAGTCTGGCAAACCCTGGGAATATGGCTTAAGACCATTATCTTCATCTATAGACTGGAAAAAAACCCCACTTGGCACTACTGTTCCTCAATGCATAAGACACACAATCACTCTTTCCATAAAAAAATAAGATAAACCATGCTTTGAGACATACTGCAATCCTAAATAAAAATAACACTAAAACAATAGAAATATAAAAGCCCTAGTCTAGCGAGTTCTGAGTGAATCAGTCAAGCCTGGTTCCCGAGCAGACTTCCTTTATCGTCTCAGAGACAGCCTGGACGGACACCCTCTCCCCTGCTCCTTCCCTCACGAGGGCCGAGAGCGCTCAGAGGAGGCGGAGGAGATCTGCCGCGAGCTCAATCTGTTAAGAACTGCGCTTCTCTCGTTCTCGCAGTGTTCCAGATGATCTGGTGACCCCCGTGAAGACATGTGAATCTTACTTGGCTTCTGGCTCCAAAGACTAACATTCAATGACATGCAACAACAAACAAAAGAAAAGGGAAAAAATGATAAAATGGAATCGATGGCTCGAGTGGACTTGTTGGAAGGAGTTCATTGAGTTTTAAAGAAAATATTCTAAAAGCTTGACAGTTGCCATCAGCAACAAGACGACCCAAATTACATAGGAAACATGCACCCACATACTTCAAATCTGCTGAGAGTCTCAAATTAGCGCGCACACACACACCCCCCAAAGTGACAAGAGCGTTGGCAATCAGAATTGGTACAAACAACACTGTGCGGTGGAAGCAGGTTAGCCACAGCTAAATCTCAGATCATAACTGGACACACATGACAGACAGACAGACAGACAGTCCCAAGGCTGCACGTTCTAGCTGGTCTCACATCACCAGCGGCCATCTCCAACAAGGCAGCCAGGAAACAAGCATTCTAGCCAAGGGCTTTGTCTTCTACACTCAAACACCTGGACAGACAATTAAAGGGCCTTTGTTCACACAGACGCACACTTAAAAAAAAAAAAAGCAAAACTTAAAAAAACACAAAGAGTAGGAGAATGCTGCTGGACACCTACTCTCAAGCACGCCCAGTCAGAAGTGGTCTCGGCTGACCACAGGGCCTAAATGTAGCGCTTTGTAGCGCTATCACTTTCAAAGAAAGAGATACGTAGTGGAGAACCAGGGACGGAAGGAGAATGCGTGTATGAAATGAACGAGGATAACTGAACAAATAATGGACACAACGGAAACACTGCTTTCAAAATCATAATGCACACGTCCCAATGACACAGAAAGATGCAGAACATGGCAGCTCACGATTCTGGCTCCTTCTTCAACTGCTGGCAGTCCAACAGAGAACATGCAAAATATAAAAAAAAAGACGTGTGCGTTCTCTTTCACTCTCTCCATCACTTACAAACACTTACACACAGATACACCCGTACAAACACTTAGCACCGACGCAGAAGCCTTCATACAAGTGTGCAGCTCCCACACATGGCTGATATGTGTTAAAGTATTAAGAGACAAATCTGATCATTCACACAAGCTCATGTAGTGTTTGCTTTTGTCCAGTACTACAGATCCCACACAGATGAGAGATGGCCGCTGGACAGGAGGAGGTAGCAGGTCTGGCAGCTGATCTCCTACTCCTCATCACTGGGGTTGTATTTGGCCTCCTACCCCCTCCATTACCCCTCTCTCCATCCGACAGAGGTGATGCGTCAATTAGAAAACCAAAAAAAAAAATAACAATAATAATAATAATAATAATAAAATAAAGTGGAGGTGTGTCCTTGAGATGGTGGTCAGAGACGATTGGCCGGCGTGCTCCTAGCTCTCCACCGCAGAGTGAGAGCAGCAGCACGGGGCCAGAGGTCGAGTCTGAGATGCCGACGACGGGTTGGCCTCCTCTGATGATGTGCAGCTGTGAGGAGGCTCCGAAACAGAGGCGCAGCGTTGTTTGTCCCCGCCCCCCCCCCCCCCCCATTCATGATTCATTTATGTCCCCATGTTGTGAGAGGTGAACCCTTATTCCTTTTTGACAACAACAAAACAAAAACAAAAAATGTTTTCCACGAATGCATTCATTGGACGCTTGTCTAACACACGGAGACAAACAGGGTTTTAAAAATGTGTAGAAAACGAATGAGGATCTGACTTCAGGGAGCCCTCTCCTGTCCCGTATCAGACTGGACTGAGGGAGGGCGGTCAGCCATACAGAGCTGAGAGGAGATCGCCGTGCACTACAGGTGGACAACTACTTCATTCAGCTGAGCCGCTAGAATACAGTTCTACAGTGGCAGAGCTCTGCACACAGTGTGTATGTGTGTGTTTGTGTACACAGGTGTGAATACCATTTCCAGGAAATAGCAGTTCAGCGTTCACAGTCTCTGTGCATATAAAACCCATCATACACATAAATATTCTATATATCTTATATATTTATACTCTTTCTATGTATAGGTATGTACACAAATATGCACAGGCCACTTGTGCAATTTCCACAAACAATTAAAAAATCCCAACAGGCTTCTCTCTCAGTTCGATTAAACGTATTACTGCCCTCATGTGGCAAGAAAAAAAATGCCAGTTTGTGGGTCATTGTGGTGTGTGTGTGTGTGTGTGCGCGCGCAGTGTGTGTGTGTGTGTGTGTGTGGTCATTCCTCGGCACCAGGGCCGCTGCGGGGGAAGGGCAAGGCGACGGCATGCTCCTGGGCGAGCGCCGCCAGCTCCTTGAGGAACTCTCCAAAGACCACAGCGCAGTAGACGGCGTTCTTGACCCGGAGCGCCTCGGCCTGCCGCTCCAGGCTGGAGGCGGTGGAGGAGGTGGTGGCGCGGAACAGGGCGCTGTGTAGAGACTGGCCGCCGTCGCGCACGTGCGCCAGGGCCATCTGAGCGGCATTGCGCGCACGGGTCGGGCTGTTGGTGTGCCGCAAGATCAGGTCGCCCAGAGACGGCTTACGGCTCTTCACTGCAGGAGGGACAGAGAGAGGGGGAGAGAGAGAGGGGGAGAGAGAGAGAGAGAGAGAGAGAGAGAGAGAGAGAAATGAAAAGAATGAATGTGTTTTTTTCAAAGAGATCTTCAAATGGAGAATCAAAAGATCGATTCACAGAGAGGTTCAAAGAATAACTAAGCAAGATTCTTCTCTACATGCTCATGAAACACACTCACAAGAAAGAAAGAAGCCAGCACAATCGAATGGCTGAATCTGGCTGGATGAAAAACCCACTAGAGCCAGAAAACCAAACCACAAACATCTAGAAGAAAAGCAGCGGAGCTGCTCCACAGACCCCCAGCTGTGGCGGCCAGAGACATGAGGCCACGGGGGAGCTGCGCTGGAGTCCTGTCCCTGTCCATCCGTAACTCAACCATCTGGGGCTCAACCCCATGGCCAGCACTGCGCCACGCACGCACGCACGCACGCACACACACACACACACACACACACACACATAATTGCAAACAGCTGGACTGGGGCATCTCAGTAGAACAGGCTACCCTCTCACTATTTCTTGTCTTTTTCCCTGTCTTTCTTTCTGCCTTTCTCTCCCTTTCTTTTTTCCCTGTTTCTTTTTGGTTCTACCATTCCGTGCCCTTGCCCACTCCCCGCTCTGGTGCGCTCACCCTCACCCATGGAGTCGGAGCGGCGCAGGGTGGGCAAAGTGGTGGGCGAGTCGCTCCAGTCCAGCTTGCCGCGGGCCAGCAGGTAGCGCCGGGCTTTCCTCAGCATGGCCGGGAAGTCCTCGTGCATGGCGGCAAACACCTCGATGCGGTTCTTTACCGTGCCCAGCACCTGTGCAGACAGGAGGAGAAAACGTCAAGGGGAGAAAAAAAAGCCCTCAAGTTATTTCTGCCGTTGGAGTTAAAACAGCAAACAGTGAGCAACCTTGACATTTGAGACGACCTGGATTTGTATGGTATACATTTACACAGCAGAGGGCAGTAGAGAGCAACTAGAATTGTTAACCATTTCTATTACTTGCTGGTGTGGTGTCAAAACCTCAAAATATCAAGGGCATGGACAGTTCTCTACACAGTAAACGCCCATCATAAGTCATGAGTCAAGAAGACTCCCCGTTATCCGCTTTCAGAAGGTCATATGTGTTGGGACAGGCCACGTTTCAATACCCATGATGACTTAGATAACTGCTGTTAGGGCTGAAGGATGATCCTGTTCTGCATGCTAGCATGTTCACACTTGTCACCACAGGCTAATACTCTTATTCTGGGTTTAACAGTTAACACTACCTCCCACATTCATAATATGATAGTCATATGTATGTTAATCAGATGCTAATCATATTCAACGTTGGCATCACACAACAAATATGCATGTCTGCTGGCTAAAGGCTGCGTATGAAAAAGAAGCATCACAGTCGAGGAGTTGTAGCCATCTGCTCGGTTTTTGTCATACATTCATTTACTTTGCATTGTACACACACGTGAATCGCTCTGCAGTTAGCAGTAACCAAGCAACCGACTTTTGACCTTCTTCTGCCAAACAAGCTCAGCTGATGGGGCTCTTGGTACTCTGATGATCAGCTGATGTGGCACAGACTGGGTTTAACTCTATTAACCTTGCACATGATCCGTCCGTGGTCTACGGGGGCCTGATAAAACATCTAAGCTGACCAATTAGAGGGAGCTGGTCCAGAGCCGAGACATCACACTCGGTCAAGAGCACGTCTGAGGGATTACTGGTTCCAGGGCTGTGCATGTCTTAACAAGACTCCATGGTACTTCAGATACCGCAAAGTTTCTCTTTTTTTTTAGCTTGTGACGCCACATAAGAAAACTTACACGCCCCTCATCAATCACAATACACATGTTTATCCGCATTTATGTTGATCTGCATGTTATTTTCACCCTACTTTTTAAGAGGACGAGTGAAAATGGTTTCAACTGAATGTTTCTTTACTGGTACAGACCAACTACAAGACATTCCCAGGCAGCAACTCTTGGTCCTGACCCAAAGGTGTGGAAACGTGTTTGGTGCCGTTGTGCCCGCGCTCCAGACCTGCGTTGCTGAGTGAGCAGAGCTGTGCTGTGCTGTGCTGTGCGGGTTGGTCGGAGGGTGGGTGTGCAGTACCTGGATGAGGGACTTGATACTGGGCTGGAAGACCATGTTGGTGTTGAGGAGGAAGGACCGGATGAGAGGCTGCGGGTAGCAGGCCAGCTGGAACACGATGCCTGTCAGCAGGATGTTCACGTACAGAGAGTTCTGCAGCATGTTCTCCAGCTTGGCAAACAACACCATAATAAACGGTCCTGAAAGGGATAGAGAGAGAGAAAAAGCAGCAAGAGGGAGGGAGGAAAGAAAGAAAGAAAGAACAAGGAAAAGAAAGACAGAAAGAAAGAAAGAAAGAAAGAAAGAAAGAAAGAAAGAAAGAAAGAAAGAAAGAGTGTGAGTGCAGGACAGAACAATTTTTCATTTGGACTTGACTGGCGGAGAGCCACTGCCATAACTGGTAACCAAAGCCACATCAGTGGAGTGACGTAAGCGTTTCTGGGTTGTAGGGTTTACCAGTGTATGGAGGAGCGGCCGGCTGGCCCAGGGGCCTGGCAGGACTGAACATCCCTCCCATTGCGTTCTCCGTCTTGGCTTCGCCGGCGGCCGACTCGGCCTCGAGCGGCGTGGGCGGCGGCTGCAGCTCGTCCTCTGTGTGCTCGAGGCCGGGCGGCTCTCTGGCCAGCTCCTCCAGGGCCTGGGCAACCGCCCTGCGCTCCCTCACGCGCTCTTCCAGCTCGCGCAGCTCCTGGTGGAAGGCCTCGATGCTGATGCCCTGGCCATTGGAGTCCCCAGCCTGTGGGGCCGCTGCAGTGGGTGCCCGCTCCAAGAGCTCCTCGATCAGGCTCTCCACCGACTCCAGCCCCCGGCTCACCGCGGAGGAGGCGGAGGAGGAGGAGGAGGAGGCCGATGGTGCTAAGGCCGCCTCCGGGGCTGCTGGGGCGGGAGACGGAGTGGGCTTCGGGGGGGCCTCGTCAAGCGACGGGGCCGGGGCCGGGAAGGACAGTGGCGGGCCGTCAGGCTGGCAGGACACTTGCGGGAGCGTCTGCTGGAGGGCGCTGGGGCCACCGCGGTCCTCAACACAGCTCACGCCTCCCTGTAGCGGCAGGCAGGCCTCGGGGGCGCACACGCCCACCGCACCGTTCTGGCCCGGCTCCGCGCCGGAGCCGCCCATGCTCACGCTCGCGTCCAAATCCACGTCCCGCTTCACCTTCTTCACCTCCATGCCCCCGTCTGCAAGGTCGGGGCAGCTGTCCCCCCGGCCCGTCCCGTTAAAGAGGGCCTGGTGTGGGGGAGCAGGGGTGGAAGAAGTGGACACAGTGGAGGTCGGCATTGTCGTTGCTGCTGATGCTGAGGATGAGGAAGAGGAGGAAGCGGTGGGTAGGTGCAGCGGGGCGGTGTTGAGTGGCATCTGGTCCCGCTGCAGGCTGCGCTTCTTGCTGCGCGGTGTCAGGCTGATGCAGTTCTTGCTGATGGTCACATCCCACTCGCCGCTATCGCGCTCCGAGCTGCTCCACTCTGAACGCGCCGCCGCCACCACCGCCGCCCGCTCCTTCTGGCCGGCCTCGCCTGAGCCCATGCCCGCACTGGCCGCACCGGTCGGGCCGCCCTGGAGAGAGAAGTGCTCGGGCACCAGGCTCAGGCTGGGGTGGCTGGTGGGAGGGGGAGGGGGAGCCGGCGCCAGGTTCGGAGAGGGGTCCTCGCCGTCGTAGGGGGCTGACCAGTCGCGGCAGGCCCAGGAGCACACCTCGATGCCCCGCCGAGCGTCCTGCAGGTAGTCCAGGTAGCCCGACTCCCCGTTGGGCTCGTCTGCGGAGCCCGGGGCCTGGTGCAGGGGGCTGTCGGGGGAGAGGGGGGCGGCCGGAGCCCCACGGGGGGAGGAGGGCGTGGGGTCGGCGCTCGTGGGTGAGCTGGCCGACCCGCCGCCGCCGCCGCCCGAACTCTGCTGGCGGATGAAGAGGGCCAGACGGGACGGCGTGCTGGGTCTGGGGTGGACTGGAGACTCAGCAGCGCTGGGGCTGCCCAGGACTGAAGAAACAAAAGAAAGAAAAGCAAAAGGAGAGAATGGTGAGTGGTGCACAGAGACATGACTGGAACACTGTATCCCTCAATGGAACCTTTTTCTGCACACATTCTGTGTCAACAGTCATGAGAGGCACTGCAGAGTCACATGTGAGTTTCCCTTCTTAGCATGCTCTGAGATGAAGCTGCTACATATGTGTCATCTTCATCACCTTTAACCAAGCAGTTCTCATCAGTCAGTAGAGTATGTATAATTACTCAGTAGAGTGTGTATGTATGGGTATTGTGCATGCATTTCTCATGTGAGCTCACCTTTCCCCCAAAAGGCGGGTTCATCCTCCCGCTCACCAGATGGCACTGTTGTGAGGCGGCAGCACTCCGGGATGAGGGAGAGGAACTTGTCTGCGGACTTGCCGTAAATGTCTGTCTCCCTAACCGCACGCCTCTGACTCAGCATCACATGTGTGCATGGCAGCAGATACCTACAGCACAACAACACACGTCACTGCAAACACTCACAAACAGTACATACAGCCACCACTAGGTGGCACCTTGGGAAACAGATGAAGGTCATTCCAAGTGGGTTGAAACTGCTGGGGTGTTGTCCCTTTTTAAGTTTATTCGTCATAGAGGACCACTTGTTTCACACATGTACAGATGAACTGTGAATAACTTGGTTGGAATACAAATGCTTTAATTGAGCCTTTGATTTACCTTTCCAAAGCATAAAAAAGTGGCCAGTTTGTAGAGGTAAATTAATAACACACATCTGATCAATCTAATCAATACTTAATTATCAACTATATGAGTAATTGTGAGCAGTTTGAAAGACTTAATTTCCCTGTTTAAAGGAACCGTATGTAAGAAATGTATTTCAATTAATCATAAAATGGCCCTGATATGTCACTAGACATTAAGAAATCATGTTCATTTCAAACAGTAGTCCAGCCAGGATATTGTCATTTAAAAAGTGAAGTTGCAGCCCTCAAATAATGTTGATGTTGTCATGTTGTGTTTTGTCCTGATGTGCCACCCTCCACCTGTCTACTAATCACGAAGTCAGTAGTGATTAGGCATACAGGTTGCCAGCTCTGCCAGTCAGGGGGGAGGGGGAGGGGATACACCGCTCTACAGTAATTTGAAAGTGATTGCAGTACCAGTTTTGGCCACAATCTTACATACTGTTCCTTTAAATGAAGCGAGACCACACACACACACACACACACACACACACACACACACACACACACTACCTGAGAACGAGCTGTAGCATGAGGTCTTCACAGTTGAGGGACAGCAGTGTCTTGAAGAGGCTGAGAGAGACCATGCACAACTGCAGACACACAAATAAGGAAAATACACATCTAAACTTCGCCTCATTACTATAAAACCTCCCATATCTTGAATTAGAAGTCGTCAAAATATGAATGGGAGAAAGAAAAGTGTATGTGTGTGTGTGTGTGTGTGTGTGTGTGCTCCTGACTGACCCGCGAGTTGCTGCTGATGCGTGTGAGCAGCGTGTCCAGGATGGTGTCGTTGTCGTGGCGATGCAGCAGGATGAAACGCAGGAAGGTTTTGAGGAGGGACGTTTCCGTGACGCTGCGCAGGAAGAGGTCCAGGTAGGCCGTGCTGGCAATCATCTCATCGACAGATGACTGAGGCCAGCAAACGCGGATGTGGTACAGAAGGGGACAGAAATAAAGCATCCTCATTTTGAATTACATTTATTACAGACAAAACAACAAAACAGAACAGACCTTCGTGGAGTGAAAGAAAAAACACCTTTATCAATATTCATATTCTCCTTCACTGAGTACAAGTCATAACTATATTTAAACGATGTATTATAATATATTTTCATTTAGTTTATTTTAATTTTTTCTTTTGTGATACAATTGTCTACTCTGGCAGAGAGCACTAATTACACCCTGCACCCCACTGAATATGCAACACAATGATTGGCTGTACCTTGTGAAGGGCGGGGCCCATGACTGGAATCAGGAAGCCATTGTGGACGTAATCAAGCAGCTGAGTGCGCACCAGTGGGTGAGACACCTGCAGGGACACACAGGACAACAGAACACACTTCAGAGGAGTGCACACCAACAGGACATACGCAGGAGACAGCAGAGTGTGCTTGTAATGACCTGGTTAAACTCATGACCTGGTGCTGAGACTCCTGGGGCCCTAATTACATAGTCCCACTGCAAAATGCTAGCCTGGAGATTCCAGACCCTGGTAATCTAGAAAGATTAAGGGTCTGGCCACGAACAATGTAATGGCCCAACTCGAGGGGCAGCACCAAGCGTGCATTTGAAAATCTCACTGCACGCTAGGGCGGTCACTTTTGTGAAAAAATCCTGTTCGATTCTTGAGACATAATTGTTCATTGAATCGATTGTAAAATCGATTTTTCATGTCTAAAGATGTTTCAATTTTCAACGCCAAATATAGGCCAATCCACGAACAACTAACAGGCATTAGGACGAACGTAAAGGGGGCGCTTGAAGATGCACAAGCCAGCAATATTTCTGATGATTTCTTGGCACAAACTTTCGTGCACAATGACAAAACAGGAGTGCAACATTCTCGAAAAAACAATAAGCAGAGTGGACTGCCATAACATAAGTGAAAAACATTACTGCAGGCTTCAACGTGGCTGCGTTTACAATTAGAAATGTAAAACAAATTTCGCCTACGTAGAACTCACGACTGCACAGTTTGCATACCGCTTTGTCGTTCTCCATAGTTTGATATACCTAAACCCCAAAGTGCTTCCATTTCGAACTCCTCAAGTTATTAGGGCCCATCACTCGTCTCTCTCATGTCGCACAGGTTGATCGCGTTGTCCTCAATTTTTTGGCAAAACACCAGCAGCACAGCAGCCGATGTGAGTTTTGTTACATCTTTGTTTAATTCGTTTAAAATTAATAGTGTACATATTTGGTTAAAATCGATTCCCTATTTTAGTTTTCGAAACTTGTGTTGGTTGGTCCAATCGATTGTGCAATCGATTTTCTAACGTAAAGTGACAGCCCTACTGCACGCATTGGATAACACAATACGACCAACGTTTACTGACTGATTTCAGACTTCGACGCAATTGGATAACACTACGACTGTCATCTGTTTAGCTCGCCTCTGGCCCGCCTATATCAGATACACCGATGGGATTGGCTCCCCTGCAAAAGTAACGTGCATCATTACTCATTGCCTGAGTGTCTCGCAGAGACAATTCTAATTGTGTTCTTGCGAGAACTCTGGAGTTTCCAGGGTAGCAAAAACCTTGCAGTGAGACTAGGCAGGGATAACTATAATTGCCAATTCCATTGACACAAAGCAGGGCACAATCTGTGTACAAGTTGTGCCTTCAGTCAATATAATCAGTGCAGTGGCCATACGCATTCCTTTTCTTAAAGGATCTGCAGTAAACATGCCATAATGAAAAGCATTTGTCCTCTATGGCATTTCACTGAAAGGTCCATTTTAACACAATGTGAACAGGCTTGTGCTTTCAATATCAACAGTAGGAAGAGCCTTTTTAAATGCAATCACAAAACTGACTAAATGCATTTTTTTGAGAGATGTGCGGTGATCAGGCCTTACTGAAATACAATCACTGTACAGTCTCCACTCCCTGCCTTGAGATGCCCACACAGAAGGTGTCTCACTCCTTGTCATACGTATGCACAAGCTACCTTGTCCATGGCCATGCAACATGTCTCTTTGGGAGGCTGTCATCAGCAACAGTCAGCAGTTGTATACATGGACCTCCCATGTCCTCATGTTGCTCATGTTATTAAATTAGCTAAATGATTTTGCAGGGTAAATTGGCGAGTAAATTGGTTAAATGATTTTGCAGAGTAAATTAGCTTCTGTGTGGCTTGTGTGTCCAGACGCATTTCCCATCAATGACATTAGGCTTTGGAGTACCTTTCCAGACATGCTAGAGTAATACCTTTAAGGCATCAGACATGCTAGAGTAAATGTCCGCTGTTCACAAACAGAGAAACAGATCCTGAGAAACATGCTAATTCTGTCCAAGTTGATGTGCATGAATGAGAGCTCTTGTTTACGTACCTGCACCACAGCGTTGCAGAACTCCAGCGAGTTCATGAAGAGGACCAGTGAGGACACGCCCATCCAGTCCTCGCGCCGCAGGGCGTGCCAGTCGTCCCCGCGCACCTCAATCTTCCGCGGCAGCGACGAGTAGAGAGCGCTCAGGCCCGTGGCCAGAACCTGGAGAGGACAGGTCACCAGTGAGACAGGGCCCCAGTAACCAGTGAGACAGGTCAGCCATCGGGGTGTGTGTGTGTGTGTGCGCGCTTGTGTCTGGCATCAGACAAGACGTACTGTGGCTAGCACTTCATCCTGCTGCTACGCCCATCCATTCATGAAATGAATCTGGCATACAGCCTGACCCTACTCCTTATTGCACTGATGAGAACCTCACACACACACACAGACAGCTCAAAACATTTCTGCAAGCTCTCTTCCTACACGTAAATGGCGTGCCTTCAAGCAGACCGTGCAGTCCTCAGGTCTCTCTAGGCCTGTCAGCTGTCTGGCCAACATCTCTGGGCCACATCAGAGCAGAGGCTGGCAGCGGAGAGAGAGCAGAGGGAGGCACCCTGGGCCAGCAGCATCAGAGAAACGCCCCGCTATGAAGTTCTTTCTGATCACACTCCGCTACAGACATGACAACCGATGAGGAGGAAGGGGAGAAGGTGTAGAGGGTTGGGGGTTGGCGCTCCCTCCCTTGTGTGGTAGGATATGGCCACCGTAATGAGGTGATGGGAACTGGGTTTGCAGCAGCACCTCAGAGCATCCAAGGGGCAGGAGAAAGGCCTCCGTGTTCTCCATAGGAGGGCTGCACAGTCAGACACGCAGACAGGCAGGCAAGCAAGCAGGCCCTAGATTACTGAAGCTGAAGCCTAGCGCCCCTGCAGAGATATTGGTGGGGGGAGGACAAGCGAACACACAAACACGCCCCCCCCAACCCACCGCCTCTGCCTCCGTCTCATGAGTGGAGGCGGAGAGACGGATCAAGGAGCAATTCAAACGTGCGCAGTGATTGCAGCGAGGATGGGCAAAGATCAAAGTGGGAGACAGAGCCAGTGATAGGAGCTGCTAGTGCTACGGCTGGAAAACAAAGAACCAGGGGGACTGGAGGGGGAGGAAAGATAAGAAGAGGAAGAAAGAGTAAAAAAAAAATTGTTCAAAACATCGAGGAGAGCAGGACAAGTACAGGAACACACACAGAGAGAGAGAGAGAGAGAGAGAGAGAGAGAGAGAGAGAGAGAGAGAGAGAGAGAGAGAGAGAGAGAGAGAGAGATGGAGAATGGAGAGAGGAAGAAGGGGTGGCACACATTCATCCTAGATGGCACCTCGGCTGGTCGGCGGCCTAAGTAGGTCAGATCCGACCTTATCTAATATTTAATGGGTAAGAGAAGAGAGGGGGAGAGGAGTGTGAAAGAGACTGAAGGAGAGGCAAAGGACATGGAGCAGCTTGGGTTGGGGCAGGGAGGGAAAGAAACCGACGAAGAGAGGACGGCTTCCACGAACAACAAAATGTTTACAAAGCCCCTCAGGCCAAGCCTCTTGCTGGTGGAAACATTCAGCCGTTGTCTCTGGACCGTGGCTGCTCGTGTGGGCATGGCAAAGGCACAGCGCCACCACAGCAGCCGTCCACCCGGAGCACAATGGCCGCCTGTGCGGCCCGACAGAGTGCCAGCTCATGCCACTTCTCTTTCTCATGCGCACCCACGCCCACACACACTGTGGCATCAGTGCTCAAGACAGGCGCTCTCTGTCCACATAGCCTCCGCAGAGACACAGCACGACCCAGACGCACACTGAGCCTGTGTTTTCTATCCCGCAGCACAACGGCCATGACACGCACACACACAGCATATTATGCTTCTGGTGGGACAACATACAGGCAACATACAAGACAACAGTCCCAGTAACAGGTGGGGAATTCCTGCAATCTTAGCATAAAACCCTGGCCGACTCCATGGATCGATTCAAAACTCAACGATTCAGTGATCACAATCATTCACCCACTGAGCTTTATTCCCTGTGTTAGCCCCAAGCCAAGTCCACCAACACCAGTGACCCTTCACCCTCACAACTCAAAACAGTGGTCTTCCTCAGGGACATCTAGGGAAATAAGGAGATCTTCAGATTGCATGTAGACATTACTCACTCACATTTGCAGCAATCGCTCTATGTGAGAGAAAAGGTTCTCAGACTTCTCGTTTCACAGAGAACATGCTCAGCATTTAGTGTTGCAATCTGAAGAATGCAGAAATAAATAGACCTGTTGCCAGGCTGAATCGTGTTGATGACAGTAGCGCCTGCCAAATATGATATGCTACACTTATGAATCTCCATAGTTGGCTTGCACACTGAATATAAATGGCTGAAAGCATGATGACAATACACAGCTTCAATCCCCATGCCTTCCCTCATAGCTACATTACATTACAGTAATGCATTTCATTAAAGAAGATAATAGCAACCAGTAGCCTCAGTACACAACCAATCGCTGATTTCATTCAGGTAAGGCCCCCACTTCACATCCAGCTAATGCAGCAGTTCGTAGTATACATAACAAATGCTAAAGCGGACTTGAAAAACATGCAATTCGGAGAGGTGTCCAAAAGGTCTTCTGATCATCAGTGCAGGTTGTGTGTATGAGGGAGAGAGAGAGTAAGAGATATAGAGGGAGATGGAGCAGGCGAGAGCTGGTACCGGGCAGAAGTAGGAGTTTTCGGTGATGTACTGGGCCACGGCCTGGTTGCTGGCGGACGTTGCCATGACGAGCAGCAGGGCGTCGCGGGCCTGCTGGCCGATGGCGCCGTGCCGGTGGATGAAGGGCACCAGCAGGGAGAAGATGAGCAGGTTGGTGGGACCCTGAGGGGCCGGCGTCGCTTGGAACAAGAGCTCCAGCACCTTGGGCTCCCGCGCTGTGCACACACACACCTGAGGAGGAGGAGGAGGAGGAGGAGGAGGAGGAGGAGGAGGAGGAGAAGTGTCAGAAATGAAGAGAAGGGGAAGACGAAGAAGTTGAAAAGAACAGACAGAGTAACAGAAATATGCTTTGAAAGCAGGAGATACACAGTCTGCAAATATTCAGAGCCCTCATTCAGAACGACAGCACAGTCACATCATATTTCCTAAAACCATAGTTGCTAACTAAGCTAGCAACTTTGTTGGTTGTAATGCAATTTCCCATTGCCAAACAACTAAGTTGCTAACAGGTTAGCAACTATGGTTTTGGGAAACGCAACCCTGCTCGTCAGCACAGTCAGTAACACCAACAGCATAACATAGCCATAGAACTAGATCAAATAAAAGCCCTTTCCCCTCGAGTGGAGGCTCTTGGCTCACCTGGTTGAGCAGGAGCACGAGGCTGGCCTCGAGGGCGGGCGGGCAGCCCAGCTGGGGGTCGGCGCAGGTGGCCAGCAGGCAGAGCAGCGGCTGCAGCACGGCCATGTGCTGGAGCAGGGGCTGCTGGGACTGGCCGATCAGCATCTCAAACAGCTTGAGCAGCGCCCCCTGGCTGTCGGGGTCCAGGCCGCGGCTCACGTGCCACTCCACCAGCCGCTCCAGGACCCGCTCGGACACCACAAACTCCAAGATGGGCCCCATGGAGACGGCCGCAGAGGAAGAGGAGGAGGACGAGGAAGAGGAAGAGAGAACCTCGGGGTCGAGGTCCTGGGGCCGCTCCTCGGCCAGCAGGCACAGCATCTGGTCAGTGTGGTTCCTCACGGCAGTCAAGTCGTCAGCGCCACTGGACATTGAGTCCTTCTGCTCCAGCACCCACGACACCTGAGAGAGAGAGAGAGAGAGAGAGAGAGAGAGAGAGAATATATTTCAGTTCAATCTATACTTCAACTTCATGTTTGATGTTCCTTTATCTGCTCATTTGTAAAGCATGAAGTGCAAGCAATGTGTATGAATTGTGTTACATGAACAAAATTGCCTTTCTATTCTTTGCAACTATGAACCAAAACATTGATCCTTTCCCTTTGCAACATGCATTTCCCTTTTCAACTATGTATTACATAGTTGCCTTACATCCCCTGGGGATCAATAAAGTATCTATCTATCTATCTATCTATCTATCTATCTAACTATGTGTTCCACTAGTGACACGGACTGTGAAGAGCAGTGCACTAGACAAAGCTCTGCTTTCGTCACTGGAAAACCCATTCACACACTACTTGGAACCTGTCCCTGTTTGGAGTGTGTGAAAACTAGCTGCGTAATGATCACCCAGAAGGGTGTAGATCTCACGTGTCCTACAACTCTGGGGACCACACACAGAGATGCAGTTTCACACACACACACACAGATCAATAATATCTGACAGTGGCTTAATCTGTGTGTACAGATAAACAAGCGAAATAGCAAGTTGGCACAAGCGTTTCTACATCAAGACAACACCCAAAACAACTGTAAGAATCCACTGCAATGTTAAATGGCCAACAAGGTGGTGTAACTGGTTTTAGCATAAGAAAAGGATGAAATAGAAAGATTATGTTCACGTGAGTATGGGGAAGAGAGACTGAGACTGAGAGAAGGAGAACTTTTTTGAAGTTCTCTATATTTCTGTATTGTATGTGTTATGCTTTAGCAACAGTTTCCTTTTAAATGGTCATGCCAATAAAGCATATTATATTGAAATCGAAAGCGAATAGGACTGAGCTAGTGAGAGTTGAGAAAATACACCTAGGCAAAAACATGGGCAAACAAGTGTGCCAAGCAGAGAAAGAGAAACCACAGACCCAAACACAGGGGCTCATTTGAGTTGTCCATCCTCACCTGTCTCCAGTGGTTCTGGAAGACCATGAGGCAGGTCTCCGGGTCAGCGGTGCAGGGGCTGGAGGTGGCAGCGTTTCGGCCCGACCTAGAGCCGGCGGCCCGCGGGTTCAGCCGACTTAACCAGCTCATTCTGCCCTCACACGCTCACCGAGGGGGGAGAGAGGGAGAGAGGAGAGGATCAGAGAAGAGGGGAAATGAGGAAGAGGAGAGGGAAGGAGAGAACAGGGGGAGAAAAGGAGGGGAGGAAGGGAGGGGAGGGGGGGGCTCGGGAAAGGTGGAGAGGGAAACCCCCAAAATAAGAGGGGTGGAGTGTCCTCCTACACAGGTGGAGGGGTGAGAGAAGAGAAAGGGGCAGGAACGGTTGCCCTGGAGTGTGCAATGCTGTGGCCCGAGGGGAGGCAGGGGGGTGGGGGAGGAAGGTGTGTGTGTGGCCGTCTCTCCGGATCCCCGTCAGCACAGAGACGGGGCGGCGCGCAGGCGATCAGGTGGTGTGAGGAGGGGGGGGGTGAGGGCGGTCAGAGATCCCTGCAGACCCTGTCATCCAGCCTGCAGCCTGCACCACTCCATTCTCAGACAGACACACTCCTGCAGGGGAGAGAGAGAGAGAGAGAGAGAGATTAATTCAGTCCACATTGAGAGTAAATGAACAGCTCTCACCAAAGACAGTAGATAAGTCTTTTAAAATCACTGATCTAAGTGCTTAGGAGTCAATATTTTATTCATATCATAGTAACTAAGATTATAAAGCACTACAGCAGGATATAGCAGTTATCAGTCATGTAATCTATACATGTGTCCACATACCAACAGCTCACACATAAACACTGACCCTATTCATGTCCAGCGAAAAACCAGAAACCATGACTTTCCTCTGCAGAAAATAACTTACCGGTACCATCAACAGAATAATCAATATCCCCACACATTAGAGGACAGCTTCAGCGAAAACATACAGTTTAGATCGACACCCACGGTGAGATTACACTGATCCCATCACAGGAAGAGCTCAAGACTTTCACCTCAAACTTCCTGTGATGTCAGAACACTTCCTGAGAGTGAAAACACTCAAAAGCCTCCCACCCAGCAATAATATGTAACAGAGATCCTTAAGCAGACCCTCCAAACCCTGCTACCCCCCAGAGCCGAGCAAGAGAGAGAGAAATAAAGAGAGAGAAATAAAAAGAGAGGGAGGAAGGGAGGGAGAGAGAGAGGGAGAGAGACAGAGAAAGAAAGAGAAAGAGAGTTTGTTTGTTTGTTTGTTTAATTTAAGGCCATTTCAGCAACTAAGGCTATTTAATGGCCAGAGCATTGTGTGTTAGAGAAGCTTAAATATGTGTTTTAAAATCTAGGCTAGTAAGATATTCTAAAACCTTCAAAAGGTGGGACCTTACTAAAAACATCAACTATGGAATTTTGGTGATAAAATTGTTGTTTTTGTTAAAATTGGTTTTGATCAAAATATGTTGAGTGAGAGAGAGAGAGAGAGAGAGAGAGAGAGAGAGAGAGAGAGAGAGAGAGAGAGAGAGAGAGAGAGAGAGAGAGAGAGAGAGAGAGAGAGAGAGAGAGAGAGAGAAAAAACACAGAGACCAGGCTCAAGGAACATGAGACAATCTCTCCACTACACACCATGGACAGGCAATCAAAAGCAGATGATGGGCACCAAACTACTGGGCCCAAACTCACATTTTACTTCTTACAACTGTTTATAAATATAAAATTAGCTTTATGCTGAACTGTTTGTTGACATACTGGATAAGATTCAGCCCTTCAAAAAAAAAGATATGTTACATTGTGCCGGTAAAATTGGCTGAAGAGAAAAACACAGACCAAATTTACGTTGAAGTTTAAATGTGGACTGAGGGGGGAAAAGCCTGAACTCTGCCACCTCTGAGAACTACTTTTGAGAAGGAACAGGCATGTTTTGATTTCTCGGGAAGCCTGGAACAACAGACATGGAATCTAAACGGCAGAATGGCATGTGGACGACTCCACCCTGCCATCCCCAAAAACTTCCTGGAATCTCACATGACTGTAGGCTTCCTTCCCTAGGAGAGGCTGAACTGACATCATCTCTAAGGAGCTCAAGCCGACCCGAGCGGGTGGAGTCCAGTCTGCTAAAACAGACGAGGAAAACGATCACAATCCCAAGACCCTCCCAATCATTTACAGAGAAACAGTGCAACACTAACACTAACACTTTGTACTAACGCAGATACGAGTGCAGAAAAAAAACAATTATATGAAAAGCTGACCCAAACAGACAAACCGCAATCAATTCGTCTCTGCGAGTGGCATGACCCATGTTTGAACTGAGAAACACTGCCCACTTAGTGCAAGCAAACAAACAAATCGACGAAGCCAAGGGCTTGGAAAATGTGTGTAAACAGAGCTGGCGAGTCAATTTCTTTCCTAGCTGCGGCATGGTCAAGTTTCCCATATCAGAGAAGAGCCATGGGTGTATGTGTGTGTACATACAGTATTTATAGCAAAGGCTCTTGAGGTCAGACAGTATGACACATAATGGTCCTGGGAACCTCAAGAGAGGTGGGCGCGCGCGCACACACACACACACACACACACACACACACACACACACACGAGTAATACAGGGTTTCTTAGTTGTATGAGTGTTTCTGTCTTAAAAAGAAGAACATATTAAGTAACTTCCACACCAAGTACTGAGGCACATGAAAAAAAGCACCTTCATCATGCTGTTTCACTCATCCGGACTGCTCTGACACAACAGGGGAAGAGGTTGAACCGTCAGCAACAACGGCTGGCAAACAGACACAATCATGACTAACAAAATGGACCCATATCAGTGCTTAGTTTACTCTAAAGGTCACCCTAACCCATTTCTCTTAATCTTTTCTTGAAAGAGATAGACTGATGACTCAAAAAGTGGGGATATAGCCGAGATTAGGAGTTGACAACCTAACAGTAGTATTATGGTTTCAGCAGTATATTTGACAGCAGTCAACAACGGGATTTACAAGGTAATTCCCAGGGGAAAGCTTGTCGTTCAAATCACTAATATGCTTAGTGTGCGTGAAGCACTGGCCTGTGATCAAGATCTCTTCCTTATGACCACTATGGGAGCTGGACTGAGAACACACACATAGGCTGATCTCACTGATAAAACAACCTTCACCATCATCCCCAGTCTCAGGAGAAGAGGACAGATTTTAGTGCCGAGTAGGGCACCTTCAGCGTCCTTACTGCTTGTGTGTGTGAGTGTGTTTGTGTGCGGGACAAAGAAAGAAATTCTATTCTATACTATTTGCCAGTGCTAGTGTGTGTGTGTGTGTGTGTGTGTGTGTGTGTGTGTGTGTGTGAGAGAGTGAGAGAGAAACAAACATGCTCTTACTCGAACTGAGGTTTGGTTGGGCGAGCTAAAGCTCCATGGCGTCTCAGGGGCTCTGAGTCATAACTCCAGTCCCTCCAGGACTCTCAGTAACGTGCTGCACGCCGCTGCTCTCGCCTGTGCTCCGGCGCTTGCGGTCGTCAGCGTCCTGCAGGGGGAGAATCAATAGAGTCTGATTTGAATAGAATGTAGGATAATAGCCAGGGTCTTTACGTAAACAGAAACATGCTTGCTCGTTTCTGTTCTGATGGCAACAGATAAATGTTCCAAAATGCAAACCCACACAAACACAGGTTGATGCTTGGTGTTTATGTTGACAGAAGCTTTCAGTACATTGTGTTCATAAATGAGATAGACCTGGGAGTATTCCATCAACCTCGACCTGGGAGTATTTCATCAACCTTATTTTGATAAGCCTCGCTAATTAGTGAGAGTTCTGTTCCATTAGTGTAGTTTACGTGAATTCCAGCTTGGTAACTATGTAGTCCATGCAAAGTAAGGTCTGACCCAAAACTGATTGCAACAGAATTTATTTTCAATAAAAAAAATCCAGTTGGTGGAAATACATGCATGTTAAAATGAGGGTTGTTTTTATGTATTATCCTTCAGCAAATACTGACAGAACTGTAATTAGAATGTTGTAGAATAAGGTGGTGTTTAGACGACAACAAAACGATGCAAACGGTGATTTTTTTCTGCGTTTGACCCTGTCATTTAGACGCAAACAGAGGTTTTAGAGTTTTTAAAAACTCCGGCCAGAGTGGAGATTTTGGAAAACTGTAATTAGAATGTTGTAGAATAAGCATTCTAATTAATATCTGATCCCATTTAAGTAAGGGATAATGTATAGAACGCCGGTCATTATCGGGAAATAGGTCCCGACAGGGCGAACTGGACCCCGACGCGCAGCATTTTAGAATCTTGCGTTGTTGAGGAACATTCTTTTATTCTGGTTTGTTGCAAATTTGGTGTCTATTCTTTTTCATTTTGGCCCTTTGAATCAATGGAAATGGTTGTTGAATCTTTAAATAGAGCCAGTGTGTTTTGGAATGTAAGTGTTCCACAATGTTAAAGCTGTACAAACACTTTATGTATAACCTTGGTTTGCTGAAGAACAGGAGACGTTAATTAATGGAAAGTCCATCTTTGATGATGTCATCAATTTCAACAACTCTCCAATCACCCATCTAGGGGAATATTTGTGCCCTATTTCAGGCAGTGTCTGAGAAATATTCTCTCTTTTTCAACATTCTAAAGTGACCGGCTGGCCAGATTCAGGAGGCAGAAAGGGTTAATGACTTATGTTCTCCTTCAGAAAACCGCTGCAGCCGAGAAGCCAAGCAGATACAGTACTACACCCTGGGGGGCATGATTTAAAAGATGAAAATTTGAATAAATAATTTTGTAAATGAATTGAAGAGTGTAGCACTGTAGCTGCCTGGCAGGGATGGACAAAAATATGTAATAAAAATGTATTTTAAAATAGAACATCAAATACCCTAATTTTAAGTCAAAATAAACTACAAAATACATTAGCCACACCATGTATCAAAATAAAATACTGTATTTTTGTATTTTGAAAGTACTAAAAATACTCCTTAAATCGAGCATGATATCACTTTGCAAACATTCCATATCTGTCTATTTAATCTATTCCTTCATCAGGACACTGACTCTGTTGATTACTGTAAGTGGACAGTGTTTGAGAGCAACAGCTCATCTCTGCCTACGAGACATGCCATAAACCTACAGTCAACAGATCAACTATGCCGACCTGCCTGTTACATCTCATCGCCTAAATACTGTATCAGAGATGCACTCAAAAAGTCACAACTGAACTTCTCAAGTGGTACAAAGTGGAGACAAGTCTCTGACATCGTCAATGCATGTCCAGATTGAGCAATGCTGCAGGGAAACCCAACCACTTAACCGGTTCCATGTGTTCCGATTGGATAACTAAAGTTCTCAAGAAACTTGAGGTTACTCCTTGCACTGGATCATCTTCCTGAATCTCAATATTCTGATCACAACAAGTCTGGGCAAATTACTAAATCAGCACCAGTCAGAGGCTCTATTGATTGTTTTGCACTTTTATGATGTCATCACATCACCAAAATATAAATGTAATAAATATTAAGTCACAAATTGAAGCCATTGCATTTCAGATAATTATTTCACAAAAACGTTGACAGAACTACGAGACTTTATGGCAGATAGTAGCCTATTATAAACTATAAACAGACATCCCGGGTTCAGAAAGTAAAAGAGAAAAAATCTAGTTTACGACAAGATGCAGTTAACTTGAGTTAATGGAGCGGTTTCAGCCCCAAGTGAAAGTCTATGCTGGTTCAAGCCAGGCTATTTCTATTAAGAGAGGTTGATGGAAAACTCCTCTGCTCTAGTTCCTTATCTTCAAACCCAACAAGTAACTCCATGTGGCTTTTTCATTCCATTTTGTAATTTCATAATAATATTCTCCTAAATTATTTCTGTGTAACACTAAGGTCTGATTTGAACGCCACAACCCAGTGTTTGTGTGACTAACTTTTTTTTAAAAAGATAAAACAACTTCACCCAAAACACCGGTGCAACGCTCTGGCATCAAGACTAAGCTCCACCAATGATACTCTGCTTAGCCAAAAGAACAGTCCATCAACTTGTCCCAAGTTTCCATTCACTTAAATCTTCTTGTGACAGCCATTCCCTTTCTAATGTGGAGAGAAGAAGGGGCTTTTTTCACCATTGTGAGATCCCTGAAGCAGTGGAACACATTTATTTTTCCAGCTCAGTGACTAGAGGCCATGAAGGCACAGGCGCTTCCTTGTGTTACGATTTGTTTATTCAACTGTGAGCTTGTTGAGACCACTACGAAGCACCAGCACTTGAGGATGGAGAATTCACTTGCACTCACACACTACTAGAAAGCAAGACATGGATATGGATATGGATGGAAAAAGCAACAAGGTTGTGGGTTACAGTCTTGCAAAGATGCACTAGGCCTAAATGACCCTGACATTATACCAAAAGGGAGTCAAAGTTCATTTAAATAAGTAAAAAGTAAAGTTCAGGGAGCACGATAATTTTCATGCGAATTGGCCACCACAGCATCCTGATCTGAAAAACAATGGATGTCTGGAGAAGACTTTTTGAAGTTCAACTTTCACATTTATCTTTTTGTTGGCCAGGCAGTAAGACTACTGCGTTACCAGGACAGAGAAGTACACAGTCTATTTACCATGCCACCTGAACACCAGCCAGAAGGAATCCATGAAAGCACATGACTAAAGCCCAAAGGGAGAAAAATAAGCAATTCAAAGCTGTCTCAATAGTAACGGTCCCAGGAAGCTTAGTAGTTTGAATTCAGAGAAAGCAAAACTTCACATCACCACCACCACTGTGCTAGGGAAACTATGACTAACACAAAGCTAATAATAAAACACACATGAAAGTAATGTCAATTCAATTCTGACAGCAGCACTGACCTTTAAATTAGTGTAAACCAGTGAGTCATGGAATGATGACCAAGTTGGACCGCTTTACTAAAGCCAACTTCCTGATTTTACACTGGACAAATGCATGCATAGTAGTAAGAGTGAGAGAAAGGCAAGCTTAGAAAGAGGCAAGCTGGCTGGAACAGAGACAGTCACTTCCGCCCCCCAGCTACAATGAATCATTAGCCAGATGTCCAGCTCACCTGGTCAATGACGCAAAAGTAGAGTGAATTTTATACTACTGCAACAGACCAACTACAAGACAACTACGCATCTTTAACATTCTCAGACAACACTGATATTGCTGATATCCTGACAGTTTGATTTGTCTTTCTCTTCTACAGTAGTAACACGTGATTAAACAACAGACCTGCCTGCAATTGAAGGAAGACATCACAACACAATCTTCTGTAGAGCACTGCCAAATGTTTAAGCACCCACTATAGCCCAGAATAAAGCAGTTGATGGACTTTCAGGACACATGCCTTAAAAAAATATCCTTTTCTACATTGGTTTCAAACCTTCTACTGATGTTACTGCTCTGCAGAGGTTGTGTCTGACAGGATATTTGGCCTTTGCTTTGTGCAAGTTGCCAGAAACAAAAGCAGTCTAATGCATGGGCTAGGCTAATGCCATACGCATGGACATTCATTGATTTGACGGTTATGAATTTTGAAAGATTTATGTTCAAATAATTGTGCAAAGATTGCTCCTTCCCTTTACTCTTATCAGAGTATAGCTTAAATTGTCTAGTTTTCTTGTCATCAGGACACTTGCAAGGCATTGTTGTAGGGAGGTAAGAATAACTGGGCAATTTTGATATGAAATGTCAACCAATCATCTGACACTATATGCTTAATGATGATTTCTCTGTGAACTGTTGCATCTGTCTCTGTGTTAAAATAATTCTTCCAAGGAGGAATTTCTGTTACAATAATGCATGTGTTCAGCAAGAAAATACATAGTCATGTTTGCAAGTTAAATTATTCCCCACAATGATGACAAGTGGACACTGTAGCAAAACTCTAGGTGAATATATTACAGGTTTAGATAGACATAGGTTTCTGTTTACAGGTCACATTCTTTCCACTCCCTTATGCTGTTGTACAGGTGCAAAGTTCAGTTGGGCAAGCACTAAATTGCAGAGTGTCTCGTGATAGCAAACAAAGATGTGACAAGAGAAATGCAATAAAAACACTTCTATCATTAAGGTCTCACAAATTCCTATATCCTTCTTCTCGGGATCAGGAAACACAACTTAACATTAACAATTGGTAAATACATCACAATATATATCATATTATTCTCATTAGTAGTTGGTCAATACATCGCTATATATATTATTCTAACGCCCTCGCGTTCAGTCTGCATAACTTACACGTTACCGGTAGTAGCAAGCTAACTAATTGTTATCTTCCTTCTTGGCAGTGACTGGTTTCCAGTAGACAAAACTACCGAAATTAATCTAACGTTGCTCCTGTATGGTTACTTCACGCAAGTTTTAACTTGACAGTTACAGAAGAATGTAGCCTATGTATTTAAGAGGTGTGTGTCTTGAAGGTGAGAATATAAAAAGCGTTGGCTATCGATAGCTGGATATGGCACCAAGACCAAGGTGGTGCAAAGCTAGGTAGCAGTGATTTATTTCGGACCATTTACACAAGATTAGTCGACGAACCATTAAACTCATATAAAGTATAGTTATAATCAACGAGCCAACTTACACCCTTTTACTGATGAGTATTATCCAATATTTGGGAGAATTTCAAGCTATTCATCATGCAAGGCTTGTGTGCAAAAATTCAACCCTTATAAGCTAATTAACTCGCTAGCTAAAGAGCTAACGTAATCCATTAGACATTATTCACTTTAGGCCAGAAGAAGCAACACATCGATGCAATAAATAATTACTTCACACACTGCAATTAGCCAGTAGCTAGCTGATAGCTAACTACTAGGTAGCCAACTAGCCATATATCTATGGAGGTAACGTTAACATTAATAGAATGCATTTGATGTAACGTTATGCTCCCAGGTAATTTAAATTAAGGTCACTTAAATTCACCACCACATCTGCCTGACAATGTCTATGTATTTAGTAAACCTTATTCGACCTAATCTAATCTATTTCACCCAATAACATTGATGTTACAATGGCTAAAAGTTATCCGGACGGTGGTGTTATTTAGCCTACCACAACCATACACCGGCTAACTCAGAGATAAAACATGCTATCGCTAGGTGGCTAATGTTAACCAAATCAAATGGAAGTAACATTGATGATTTATGGGGAGATTATTATGATCAAGTATGTAATGTTATCTATAACTAGGTAAACAACGTGTCATTAGCTACTGTTGTTTATGTCCCTGTAGCAAACTAAAAAGACAGCTGGTCCAACGAAATGACATTTATCACGCCACGCAATACATCCCAGTGCCGAGTGCAAGGCTGTTCAAAACCATCCACTGCTATTAGAATTCTAGAACTAGATTGAACAGGCATCATAACCGTCAACTGTCGCAGTGGAGCATACATATTACTAATGTCAGATGTTTAAAGCGCTAATGTTACTGTCAACTACTTACAATGCTACAAATCTCAGCGTTGGTTACAAATGAAGCCACCCACCTGCTTTATTTCCAGTATTTTCAACGTTTAGCGTTCGGGTTGCCGAGCAGTGATTTCTACGGAATAAACAGCCTAAGAAGGGCTGCTAGCAAATCAATTCTCATCACGTCAGACAAGGTGCCTTTTCCTGAAAAAAGGTAAACATAAACCAATGGCAGCAGAGGACACTCATTCACATCATTAATCTTCCGGACCAGTTGTCCACCGCAGTATTGTGCCAGTCCTAAACAAACGTTGGTCAGATTTCTCAATCACTCTCCCTTTTCGCAGCCATCTTACTAGAATCGCTCAGTCACACCCACACGCAAGGGACGTTATGACGTCTTGTAAGAGCGGTACTAGCCCGTGAAGTCACTACTCAGTGCACAGTGCACGATCGCAGTAACTAAAACTTTTTCTGTCTAAAATTCTGCATCTACAAGCATATAATGTCAATGCACTCTAATGGCCTTGTGTGTGTGTGTGTGTGTGTGGGGTGGGGAGGAGGTCCTCAGAGATGTGGACAGTGACACCAAGTGACTTTGAGCCTTGTCAGTGCACCACATTGTTAGATGCTGGACTAGACCAGATGCTGGACCTGTAGAGTGTAGACCGTCTCATCGTTGTTGCTGACCAATCGCCGTAGTGTCGTCTGCAAACCGGACAATGGTGTTAGAGCCATGCAGGCGTGCAGTCGTAGGTGGAGAAAGAGTAAAGGAAGGAGCTCAGCACGCAGCCCTGTGGTAGTACACCGGTGTTCAGGGTGACGGTTGAGGAGTTGTTTATTTAACCTAATATAGACTGCCATCTGTTGGTTAGGAAGTCCACAATCCAGTTACAGAGGGAGGTATTGATACCCAGCGCACTGAGTTTGGTTATCAGTTTGGAGGGGGTGATGGTGTTGAAAGCTGAACTGAATTCAATGAACAGCATTTTCAGGTGGAACAGGGTGGAGTGAAGTGCTGTTGAGATGGCATCCTCCGTATAATCCTGTTTGAATTGGAAGGGGTCCACTGAGGGTGGTAAGCAGGTCTTGAGCAGGGATGTACAGTAGTGGTAAAATAAGAGGTGGATAAACTATGAATTCTGTGATCACGGTGAGGTGGACTGCGCCATAAAATGGTTCCTAGAGTGTTGATGAGTGTACATATATTGTGAATGTGGATAATATAGTGTGATTTTTGAATGTTAAAAGTTACAATTGGTGAATAAACTCTTTTGAGAGGTGGATAAACTCTAATAAGAGGTGAACTCTATTTCTGAAATTTCAGAGGTGGGTAAACTGCGTTTACCCTCCACTACATCCCTGGTCTTGAGGTGAGCTAGGACCAGCCTCTCGAAGCACTTCATGATGGGGATGAGTGCAACTGGGCGGAGTGTTTTGGCACCGGCAAAGTGGAAGTGGCACGCAGGGACATCTACATGTCTACTTGTATTACAAGTTGTGACAACCAAAAAATTCAGATCGTGTCAGGTCAGTCAAGAATGCCATATCAATATCTGCACCAGCTCGCTGGGCTGTTCAGAACAACCTGTACTGTACGGAACTATTTCATAACTAGGGGTTTTACCATGTGTAATGAGAAAAAAGTTGTTTTAACATCAAATGGTCTGACCTACCATTTGAAGTGTGGTATGGAAACGAGGTACAAAATGTTCAGATCATCGCATTATCAGACCAGAAATCAGTATTTATTTAGTTAGCCAATGGCTCCATCTAATGGATGAATGTTTAGTGTGCAGATGGTGCGTCTTCAGTACTTCTAAAATCTTTGGTAATACCCCTTGGAAACATAAACCTGATTTGACTACAAAACAAAGCAACACAATAATCACATCACAAGCTATTTTTTACTCAACACAATTCTATTTAAAATAAATAAACAAAACGTTGGAGACCAATGTTTTAGTAGCTTCATTTAATAATCAACATGGCATTATGTACAAAGCAAGCACATGAGGGTACTAACTTTCGGGCAAAAACTGAAATCTGTTTTTAAAACAAGAAAAGCTATGGGTTTTCAGAGCAGGATTCTTAATTCTACAATGTAAATATAGATTTACTCACAGTCCCATACTCTCATTAACAGTGTGTTCTCTTTCCTTGTCCCTAGTGACAAGCCACTGGTGTGATTTACTAACTATAAAAATGACTAAGTAAAACTCCCTGCTCTGGTATCAAAACATACCTGGTTGATTAATTTGCTTTAATGGTGTGCATGGCAACTTCTGCTAGCAGTTAATAACTCAGTGTCTGCAGGTGTATAGGGGAAACAGCTGGCTTTTTCTTCTCTATTCTGTACAAATATCATAGACCAAACTGTAATAAAGTAACCTCAGAAGACGGTGTAGGGTGCAGATAAACAGTGAGTGAAAATGGTAACTACATTCTGAAGATTTCACTCATTCTTGGGGACTGCACTCATTTACAAAAGGGGAAAAAACTAAATAATAATTGTCCCTTTAAAATGGACACTGTTCGTGAGCCTTTGCTAATTGTTCTTTTTCTACACAGCAAGACGGCAAAATACAAAACGCACAGAAATGAACATCAACACAGCACAAATTACGGTCCAGGGGTCAATACATCTATGTATCTTTCTTCTTAGTTTCTGCCCTCTGGCCATATTTACAACATGGCAGTCTGATTGTCATTTCTCTCCAAAAATGTTAAACCAGCTCTCTCATACTTGGATGATACTACCTTGGCGTATAGTTCAGTTATGTCAATCACCTGAAAATTGAACCTGAAACTATACTTTTGCCAACCACAGAAGGGAAAAAAAGCAGAATCTGAATTTAAAAGGTCCCACTGCACGTCCAGGATAAAATCAAGTGAAATATCCTCAATCACTTCAAGTAACCACTAGTGAAACATTATAATTAAACTGCCTGCATTAAAAGGATTCAAACAATGTTCCTAGCAGAGCAAGCACAGTTCCCCAATAACACAATAGCAAGTTTTGCAACCAAGCAAATTCAATTAAATACTGGGTTTCTGAAAATTAGAAGAGAAAAACAAGGCTGGCTCTTCTGCCTCCATTCTACTTGTATTTAAACCAGTACAACCAAACATTACAGAGCATTACAGTAGAGGTGGATTAATGAGCTACAGGCCATATAATCTAGGACCACATTTTACTATCCATCCATGGAAAGTGAACACAAAAAATTAAAAAAGGTTAAAAGCTTACAGGTTTACAACATTTGTATAATTTATCCCAAGTCTTAGACAATTTTGCACTACAATCAAATGGGCAGTTAACATATGAGTAAAATGTCATGGAGGAATATTTGTTAAGTTCCTTGTAGACACTTGTAATTATACAAAATTGTAGTTCCTGAAAGAGCAACTTCTCGCATCACAACGTCCACCATGTGTGTCCTGACAAAGCATGACTGGACAAAGCATGACTGGACATTTTCAAACTGACTGGACACTTTCACTTTTCCTATTCCTATTAAGATGTACTCTTGCGTTTATAATCCTGTCAATTCAGTCAATATTCTCCAGAAGCGTAATGAAAACCTGCCATTTAAGATCTGTTGATGACTGCTGGCCCCCAAAACTGTGGTCAGTCAGGTTCCACTTTCTGAAGATCTATTGAAATGATTCCATCTGAGTATTGTCTACAAAGGCAATCACCAAATCCAGCAAGTCCACATCAAGGGCAGAAAAGTGGTCAGGAGGTATGACCAGAAGTTGACTGGGACTGGAGGGGAAAAGGAAAACACCTTATGGCAGGCACCTGCAGCAACGGTGTATAACCAATACAGTCCAATACACATAACAGTCCAATACACATAATACAGTCCAATATTCATAATACAGTCCAATACACATAATACAGTCCAATACACATAATACAGTCCAATATTCATAATAGATATAGGTTTGGAATACTTACTGTGAATAGAATAAAACTAACATTGATTAGTATAACTACACATTAATATGTTCCATCAACTAGAATTTACCTGGTTCTCATCACTCATCGTCAGACATGTGGGGTTTGGCTATGGCCATCTCCTCCTTGCATGCTGCTATTTGCTTGCATTTCTAAAATGACATAAAAACACTTAACTTCACACTCAAACGGCAATAAAAGACTTCACATTCAAATGCAATGGAAGTATTTGTGCTAAAGGGAAAGAGAACTGGGATTATTTTGTTAAACAAAAATATACAAACCTCTGTGAGTTCCTTGATGCTGAAGCTATTGGCCTGTTGAGTCACCTTTCTCTTCACCTCTTCAATATTAGCAAGGTTTGGTGTGGGCACAGGAGGTGGCTTGTTGGTAATAGTGGGAAGTGGTGGCATTGGGGACATAGCAGCTAACGCACCCATGTTGGAAAGAGCTGCTGTCATTGTAGCTGCAGTCATACTTGCCATGGCAGCATTCATGGGCATGTTGGGCATCCCTGGCATACCTGGCATTCCTATGGGCAGATTCATTGGCAAACTCATGGGCAGTGGCAATGGTAATGACAGAGGCTGAGGAGCTGGCGTTGGAAGAGGCAATTGGAGAATGGCTTTAGGTTTCAAACTCTCCGGGATAGGCACTCCAGCCTTAGCACACATAGCAGCAGCATTAGCTTTTGCTATCTCCAGTAACTGGTCTTTGTCTGTCGAATGAACAAATGCAAATTCATTAATAATCCGCAAATGCCATAAACAAAATTTAAATAAACAAATACATATATTTATAGTGAATGAATGCGATCATACCAAGATCAGTGAGGCGTGGTGGCGTTTTGCTGGTGCTCCGGCGAGTTCGAGAGGTGGATCTCCTTTTACGAAGAATAAGGATTGGAGAGTGGCTTGGTTCACGTTTCCATCGATCTCGTCGATCAAAGGATCGACTACGGAATGCTGGCCTCCGGTGACGAGAACCGGAGCGAGATCTCCTTGAGCGCGATCGGCGGTTCCGTGTTGTGGATCGGGAACGAGACCTGCGCTTCCTGCCAGGAGAACGAGACTTGGAGCGCTTGCTGTCATCTCTGGATTTTGAGCTCTTCCTTCTAGCTGGTGATCTTGTCTTTGAACGTCTTTTCCTTCCTTGAGATCGGGATTTTGATCGTCTTCTTTTTGGTGATCTTGACTTGGAACGCTTTACACGAGTACGGGACTTGGACCTTGATTTTCTCCTTCTTGCAGTTGATCTTGAACGTGACCTTCTCCTTCTTGCAGGTGACTTTGTTTTAGATCTTTTTCTTCTTCCACGAGATGGAGACCTAGACTTGCGTTTCCTTCCTGGGGACCTAGACCTTGACCTTTTTCGTCTTGGTGGAGATTTAGACTTCAAACGTCTTCTTCGGCTGGATGATCTAGATTTGGAGCGTTTTTTCCGAACAGGGGATTTTGATTTTGAGATTCTTCTTCTGGAGGAAGACCTAGATTCCGAATACTTTTTCCTTGCAGGTGATGGGGATGTTGACAACTGTCTCAATTTTAGCAAGCTTGTTCTTATTTTACTAGATGACTTTCTTCCTGTTTCTTCATGTTTAGCACTACCTGGTGAAGATGCTCTTGAATGGTCTGATCCATCACGGTCAAGGGAATCCTCCCTTCTGTTTGATTCAGACACATGATGGCCCTGGGAAACTGCCAGAGATGATGTCTTTTCAGATGAAGATAAATGTGAGGTAGATTGTTTGTCTCCATCACGTGGTGCAGTAGTTGAGTTTTTAGAGTCATCTCTTTCAACCTCAGATGATGCCATATCTTGCTCATCTGATGAGCCTGAGACACTTTTTTCAGCTAATGGAACTTTTTTCAATGGTCCTGCAGGTGCAGGTGATGCTGCAATGTCCTCATCAGAGCTACTGCCTGTACTCCCATGTGAGGGAGATTCATCACCTTTCTTTATTTTAAGTTTCAGCTTTTGAGTTTCTTTTGATTTTTCATCTTTAGAAAGGGAGCGTGATTTAGAACGCTGTTCAGCCGGAGAAAGACTCCGTTCTGTAGACCTCCTGCCATCTGAGACAGATCTAGATAATGATTTATCTCTGATGGGAGAATTTGATCTTGAGCGCTCTCTTCTTTTGGTTGTTTTAAGCCGCCTGCTGCTCGTCACAGGTGATCTGGACCTTGAATGTTCATGCCGTGACATGGATCTGGATTTTGATCGTTTGGTGCGTTTGGCTGACTTAGAGCGAGCCCTTTGTGGGGACCTAGATTTTGATCTTCTTCGTCTTGCTGGGGACCTGGAGCGAGATTTACTTAGCCGTCTTGGTGTTCTGGATCTTGACCTGTTTTTACGGATGGACCGTGACCTAGATCTCCTGACTCTCCTTGCATGAGACCTAGACCGTCGCAGAACAACAAGAGATCTTGATCGAGTTCGCCTGTTTCTCCTGACAGACCGAGAACGTGACCTCCTAGACCGGGTTACTGGCGACCTCCTTCGTGTGCGTGACGGGGATCTTGAGAGTCTGCCTCTCCTTGCAGAGCGTGACCTCGTTCTGGACCTACGAGTCCTTCTGCGTGACAAAGACTGCCTGGATCTTGAGCG
The DNA here is from genome assembly GCF_018492685.1 of Alosa sapidissima. NCBI lineage: Eukaryota > Metazoa > Chordata > Actinopteri > Clupeiformes > Clupeidae > Alosa > Alosa sapidissima. The sequence goes on along the minus strand of NC_055958.1, from coordinate 18,139,608 downwards.
ACGCATGCGCACAACGGACTTAGATCTTGATCGTCTGCCATGCCGTGGTGACCGGGTTCTAGACTTTATGTTTCTGTTGCGCGATCTGGAGACAGAGCGGCGGGTTCTTTTAGGAGAAAGGGACCTAGACCTTCGTCCCGACCTCCTGACTGATCTGGACCTCGACCTACGTTTTACTGATGGTGACCTTGAGGGTTTCCTCTTAGGACTACCCCTTCTCCTGGGTCCTGATGTAGACCTAGCCCTAGAAGAAGAACGTTCCTTTCGAGAAGCTGACTTATCAAGGGAACGACGAGGGCTTGGTGAGCAACTTGGGCTTGATTTTACTCTTTTGGTGTCAGAGACAGATCTTGACCGGGATCGTGAGGGAGGGGGACTCTCCACTCTACATTGGCCAACCTTTTCCCTCTGATCTCCATTTGTTTCCTTTGAACATTCTGTAGAAAGGCTTGCATCGTCCTTCTGGAGATTCTCTTGTTTGGGAATTATATCTGGCAAGTCCTGTACTTTGCTAAAGTTCCCATTTTCTCCACGGCATTGCACAGTCTTCATAGTGGTTTCACAGTGGTCATCACCTTTTGCCAAATTCTCAAGCAACTCCTCAGCATTGCATTGGGTGTCTTTAGTTTTTTCAACAGAAGGCTCTGACTTAATAGTTCTGGTATCAACGGATTCTTCAAGGTGAGGCTTAATCCGGCCTTTCGATGCCTCCAAAGAATCCAGGGCAGTCTTTTGGTCCAAATCTGTGTTGTCAGAAGCCAATAACTGCTTACATTCTGATTCCGGCTCGGACCCTGAAGCAGCACTGCTTTCTGATTTGTTTTCTCCTTTTTTTTCGGCATCTTTTTTCGTACCCCTCCTCTTTCTTCTCCCGGTGTGTCGTTTGGTTTTTTTTGCCTTCACAATGCCATCGTCCCCTTGCAAGTCTGTGAAAATAGGAATACATCAGTACACAATTACATGTTTTACAACCTGTTTTAAAAAGCCACATTTTGGAATTTAATAATAGGAGAAATCCTAAGATATGAATGTTATTCGTGGTGCACAACAATAGCACTCCTTTCAAATAGGGCTGCAACAACTAATATACACTACCGTTCAAAAGATTGGGTTCACATAGAAATGTTTGTTTTCAAAGGAAAAACTACATTTTTGGCTATTAAAACAACTCCAACTCAGACATGAATTTGCACCAAAATGATAAGGATAACTTTAATGGCTGTTTCCACTGCAATGTGTTTGTCACTGACTTGACTATGTTGGTGTATTTTGCCTAAATTACAGATCTTACTCCGTAAATAAACTTGCACCATTTTTCAATGAAAATCCACAAGCTGCTGCCTACTATTTTTTCCCCACCTCCACCAGTTGCCCGGTCACACCCATTCCTTATGAGAGGCTGGAGTTGTAAAGCCCCCCCCATCTCACAAATCCTGACAGAAAATGTATTTCTTGTATGGTATGGAACATGCATCGGCACACTACTCACAAGTATCGATACATTTTGCAGCATGTGTGATACTTGGCTTTTAAGAAGGTGACGGTTGTGTCATTGGTTTCAGACTTAAGGATGAATTGGTACTCGATTTTTCTTTAATGACTTGGACTTGACTCAGACTCCAACACTCAAGGTTTAGTGTCTCAACACTACAACACTGCGTCTGGGTGTTGCCAGACAACCTTTGTAGCTAAAGAACTATATTACTTAGAGGAAGAATAATGATTTGTTATTGATATTTTTTTACCATGGTTATTTTATGAACCCTTGCCAGGTTAAGCTAACTATTTCATGACAAATAGTGCAATGGTTAAAAAAATGCTACACCCACAGCTAAAACAATCAAAGCCAATACAGGGTTCCCACTTTAACTCAAATGTGAAAACTCCATGACTTTTCCCTGACAAAAAACATGAATTTCCATAACTTTACTATATAATGAATGGTACAATATACCGACAAATAATTTCAGAGCAGCCGCGTAGCGTTCAAAAATCTTACTTTTTTAGAGCGGGAGATGAATAAACAAAGTTGGGCTAAGCAAGCAAGCAGTAAAGCTAATAACCAGATATACACCAATTTTCCATGGAAATTTTGGTATTAATATATTTTGGCAAGGAAGTTTTAAATTGCTACAACAAAATTCCCTGATATGCCATGACTTTGCACCAAAAATGATACAATTCCCTGACTTTCCATGTCTGGAATAGACTTTCCAAAATTCCATGATATTCCAGAAATGCCATGACCCCGTGGGAAGCCTGTCAATAGTAGTAAATAACATTATGGGAACATTTAAGGTTTTAACTGGTATACACTTGCCTGGTATGGGGATTCCTGAGGTTTCATCTTTTATTTTAATTTGCTCTCCTCCCTTTGATGTCAAATGACCTTCAGTCTTCTTTGCTCTGTATGAAAGTAAATGAAAACAGGAATTGATGATACATTTCTGATAAAACAACAACAATAATGATAAAGGGGGATATCTTCTAAATCAGGTCACCTCACCTGGCTCTTGTCTGCATTCCACAGTCAGATTCCTCAGATTCAGAACTGCTCTCTTTCTCACACTTGCGCTTCTTCCTCTTCTTCTTACTTTTGTGCTTTTTTTGCTTTTTTGTTTTCTTCCGAGGAGTTTCACTCCCTTCCTTGGTCACAGACACCTCTACAGCGGCACTATTATCAGAGGCTTCTTCTTCATCTGGGAGAGACAAATGCATTGCCATCATCTCTTATAATAAATATTCAATTAAAGGAGAATTCCGGCAATTTTTCATTTGTTGGTAAGAAGGAAAAAAAAAACAGAAAATGATCTGTTCTACCTAGCTCAAGTTGCTGCAGCCAACAGCTAGAGTGCTACACTCTGGGGGCATGAACATGAAGGGGGCTCATGAACATGAGAAAATCACCAGAATTCTCCTTTAAGTCATTAGCACATGAAAGCAAGACCATAGCCTGGTTAACACCATACAGCTTCTCAAATCTCAATTAAGATTGAGAGTGGGTCTGGAAAGACTTCATGCAGGTTTTAATTGCAGTTGGTAACACAATTCCAAAGAAAACATATCCATATCTGTTTTACCCTGTTGCTATCAGCATAGCCATTGGTTGTGTTTAAATGTACTGCTCTATCTGTCATCATATAAAGCCCACCCCACACTGGATAAGTGATTGCTATTGATGCCTGGGTTTTTGGAACATTGGAAATGGGTGTCAATGACCTCCTTGCCAGACTGACCAGCACAGCAGAGCAAATTCAAATTTGCTAACAGCTTCGTCTGGTTTTCTCACAGGCTAGCAAGAGCACTGCACAGACAGAAGAATAAATAGGCTACTGGTTTTAATTGATATTTGTGATGTAGTGTAGCCATTGACCTTAATTTGAAATGTGTGTTGCATAATGGCAAAAAAACAGTAGTTACATCATACATAAAATCTGTGTAGATGCATAATATGATAGCAGCAACCTACAGACTCCAAATATCTGAGTGACATTTTCTTTATGGAATTTCACAAACACTGTTCTGGAACTTACCTAGTGCAGTATTCACAGCACATTCCATTGCTTCAGTTGACACAGGGTCCTTTTCAATCTCTGACCACAGAACTGGCTGGACCCTCTCCACCACAGAAGGGGAGGTCACAGTTCACTGGATTCTGCAGAAGATGCAGTGCACATGTTACACAGAAACTGGGACCATATGCACAGCACAACCATTTTTGATCAACATCAGTTATTAGGTCACTGGTCTGCACTGATTGCATTGTCGTCAATCTACTTTGTTCCCAATAAAATCCATGTTCAATCGAAGTGTAGCCATATCTCTCGGTCAAACCATACATAAACTCAACAGATAATAAATTAGCCTTACTGACAATCATTTTGCCAGGTGGACTGCAGTAACTTTACAGCATAAAATGCAGGAACTCAATACCTGAATGTTACGCACAATCTCAAATGTGTGCTCCTTGCCCGAGTATAGAGTGACATGTATACAGGCAACACAACCCCTGATGTATAAAAACAACATCCATAGCATCTAGGCTATGTATGCTCAAGTAACACTCAAAACAGAGGTTCCTTGGTGATTGAAAGAAACGGTTGATCACAGAAGAGAATCATCCGGCCATTCAAGAAAGTAGTCGAGCGGGAAAAGGGTAACGTTAGCTCCTTGAATACAGCAGTGTGGCTAAGGAGACGAGTTGTACTGCATTCTTATTAAAAGTACATCTTTAAAATCCTAAACAATGCACATATGAAACGCAAGGTGGGACGGCTGTGAAAGTCAAAAACTGCACTGTGTTTCAACATTTTGTTACCTACATGCGTTTGGTGAAACGCCACACCAACATGCTAGCGAACTAACGTTGGTCCATTTAACGTTAGCGATATTAGCCTTAGGTTGGCAACGTTAGACAAACTGAAAACCTGACAAATTATTCCGACTGTTGCACATTTTGCAGAGCTACTTCACCAAAGCATTTAACGGGCTAACGGTTCATTACCTTTAGCATTACACAATTTAAAGTTGCATTGATGGTAATTTTGACAAAATGTGAACGTTTCTGGTCATTGTGACGAAGAGCATGTAAACAGCTGGCTCCAGGAACTAGCTATAGCTACCTCAAGTTACTAACAAACACTGCAACTGACCGCTGATTCGGAACACAAAAGTAACCAAATAAATTAGTTAGAAACTACCAATGTCCGCGAATATAAAAAAAGGATTACAGTTATACCATCATCGGTCCTTCAGCCAACAAATGTTGAATGTTTGAAATTCGCGCGGCTAGTTTACACAATTGTTGAGTAGCAGCTAAGTAACATTAGCGTTGTCGAGCGAGGAAGTCTCTAGCTAACATTATTCAGGCCTACTAGCTGCTAGCGAGGGCAGGTTAGCACATGAGCTAACCAAAGCTTTGAACGTACACATTAACCTTAACATTACGATCTCACTTTAGATAGAAAATAACATATCACGATACTACATGATATTGCTCACAGCTTACTGATTTGACAGTGTTATGAAATTACCAGTTAACGATTCTCAAAGGACCAATCCAGTGGCCAATTCAGTCGAGATGGCCTAATCAATGCTAACAAAGAAGCTATTGCTAATCTTGTTGCACATTCCCATACGGACGCATCATATACACACCGGCCTCCTCGCACCAACGTTAGTTCTAGTGTCGACTGGCGAACATTAACATTAGCTATCCTAGCATCACAAGCCGATCAAGGTTTGCCTAACATTAGCAACGAACCTTTCGCGACATATATTACTAATGCTAAAATATTACTCTGGTGAATATATAAATGCATATACAAAGCTTATGTTTCTCACCTAGATCTCGGACTTATTTAATTTGATTGATTACGAAATTCTGGAAACTTGCTGAAAATTGGTCGCCATGACAGTCAGGTCGAACAGTAGTCCACCAGTATCCCAGCATCCCGCGAGTGAAGAAAGTTTCCCAGAAGTCTGTCTTGAAACCATGGAGACGTACAGTAGCTTCTACTGTAGGCCAGGGTAGGCCTAACTGGTTTTGTGCTCTTAGAGTCCACCCCACCCCCTCTACATATCAACAAATAAACAAGTCTGCTGTGGTCCAGATTGCAGAGGTCACTTGAGCCTGTAAATTGTTAACTTTTCAAAAATGATGATGATTCCTTTATGGCGGGAAGTTGATGGCAAGTGGAAAGATATGGATAACAACAGAACATTAAAGGAACCGTATGTAAGAAATTTATTTTAATTAATCATAAAATGGCCCTGATATGTCACTAGACATTAAGAAATCATGTTCATTTCAAATACTTATATCACTAAAAACAACAGTAGTCCGGCCAGGATATTGTCATTTAAAAAGTGAAGTTGAAGCCCTCAACTGATGTTGATGTTGTCATTGTGTTTTGGCCTGATGCGCCACCCTCCACCTGTCTACTAATCACGAAGTCGGTATGTGTTTCGGCATCCAGGTTGCCAACTCTGCTAGTCAGGGGGGAGGGGAGGGGATACACCGCTCTACAGCATACCTGTCAACATTTAGGGGGGGGTCAGTGTTTATACCGGATCTGTGTTTGCATATTTAATACATTTCATACACGTGTTTCAACACTGCAAACCGGAGTTGTCATAGGGCAAGTAGTGGGTCGCTAGGCTGCACGGGCCAGGAATCCGGGCAGGGGGATATATAGAGTGGGCAGCAGACCAGCAGCAACATAGGCTAGGCTTACAGTAGATGCTGAAACACAGCAGGCATAGCCAAAATCCTACCAGTAGGTCAACAGGGCTAAAAAAAAAAAAAAAATGGTACTAAAGTCTACTAACTGGTACAAAAGCATCTACTAGAACAAACATAAACAGCTTATTAACACAGCAGACCAGCAGCAACATAGTCTAAAGTCCAGTCTAGAACATAGCTGAGACTCAGCAGGTATAACACATGTGGTGTCAAGTGCAGGTGTAAAAAAATAAAATAAAAAAATAATGAAAATAGTTCACGTTATAGGCTAACCATCAGTATGCGGATGTGGAACTAACTTATTTCACGATAAATAGGCCAATTTGTTGTTGGCTGTTAACAATTGGATAATGGGGGAAGAAACTTTAGTGCAATAGCATAGAGTGTCCTGTAGAGAGTAATGTTGGGCCATAAATGCTCCTGGATTAGTCTAAATCCTTTTCTCATACTAAACCAATTGGGTGTTAAACAGTTTCAGTAGCAATGAGAAACCTCAATCAGTTAGTCTGTATGTGATCCCACCTACATGGGGATTCCTGCGGCTAGGCCTACAATGCTGTATTGTAGGACGCTGACCCTGGCCATGCGGACAGTCAAACTGGTGAAAAATAGAGGGACGTACACTTGTACAAGTAGAGGTATTTGGGCAGGCCTATGTGTCCAAATGTTTGACCTGTATAATTGATTTTGTTGATTGTATGATGTGTTTAGTTAGGAAAGAACCAGATAGTCCTAGCAACATGTACACAGTGCACACACACCCACATGTGCTTCCATATAAAGACTTACTTATTTAGGCCAACAATGACTGTGCAGTGCAGGGGGAAAGAGACAGACAAGCCATCATTCATCCCCTCACCTCAACAGGCCATGTAAACTGAACTTGACCTCTGATCTTTCCCTCAGCCAACCAATGGAACAGCGCCTGACAAGGAGAACGAACAGACTCTGTTCTTTCAGGTAATCTATGCAAGCACACAATATGGATTACTCTCAAATGACCACACCAGAGACATCTCAGTTGCCAATATCACCTGGCTCTGTGACTGTTAACAAGTGGGACCCTTGCCTTGACTATGAACATCTTAATAGTTAGCTAGTCATTGTATTAAAATTACAGACTCAGCATAGCTTTCATCTCAGTGATTTTCCCTCCAATATTTTGAAATTGCTGTAATGGTTCTGCATAACCCAAGTAGTCAACAATATATAAAAAAGAAAAAAACATCTGGATGATAATCATTTGTACAGTATGAAACATGCTACAATGTTTTTATAACTTTATGGTCATGACTAGCCTACTCTTCTGTAATTTCATTAGTAACTTTTAGTACTCTTATTTTAGCAGCTATTCAGTAATGTTTCAATATTAATCTGATTTATTTTGAAGCATTGATTTTATTAAAATAAATAAATGAAAAAGAATCCAAGCTGTCGTTTTCAAAAGTGTTGCCTGATATTTGAAGAGAAAAGGAAGCAAAGGGATTTACAGAGCTACTCAGCAGGTACCCATTCTCCCAAATGGCTTACAGAGGATATTCGTTTGTGTTGCGGAGTATGTCAGGTCAGCAGTCTCCTTTTGGCTTGCCCTCCATGCCCCTGCCCTCTCCTTTATGGTGTTAACCGATGGCCTGACAAACGGCAAAATGACCTCACTGTCACTAGAGATTACAGATCCTGGCCATTAGATGCGTTTCCCTGTTCTCATGACACCAAGCTACTGCCCAAGTGCGTGAGACTCATTTTGTTGTCTATGAAGGTAGCAACTAAAGGCTAACTTGAACATGACTGGAATGAACTCTTGGCTGCTAGATGATGGCAGGCCCTTCCAAGTTATTAGGTAGGGAAATTGTGGAGGCTATAGAAATGGAAAAAAAAAGACTTCCACTGCAGTTCAATATGTACAATTGGAGTATAAATATTTAATGTTTCCAGTGATAAATGATACAGTATAAAACTAGACATTTCAAAGTGCTTTACCACTACACACAATCTTCATTATGATGTTGATAAATGCACACATATAAAAACTTTCTGACTCCAGAAACTATTTTTATGAACATTTTACATTCTGCATAAAATCGGATTTTTATTATACCCTTCCTCAGTATATTTGCCCATTCTAAAAATGTACATGGAGAATGGCTCAATTTTTATGGATTCTGATTGGCCATCAGCTTTTCAAAATCGCTCTGAAAGTGATCCCCAGCGATATCGTTCTTCATGTCGTTATCGTTTTAGCTAGAGCAATACTTTTTTGTTGTTATCATTATCGTTACCGTTCTTGGTGTGAACGGCCCTTTAGCCTATGGCACAGACTATTTGGACTGCTTCAGTTGTACAAAATCGTGAAATAATAATTACAATATTTGTGCGTTTTTGATGGTACCCATCCCTTGGAAAAACTTGGAATTATTTCAAAGCTCTTGTATCAGGATAATGTAATCCCACTTAAGTGTAACCAGTATGATTTTCTCCTTTCAGTGAGTATATTATTACCCCATGTAGATAAAAATGTAAACAGTTACATATTACAAAAAGTCTTTGGCTGAAAGAAACTCTTTTCAAAACTTTTTTTGGTAAAGGAAGTTTGTACAGCTGAAACTTCAAGTCAAACATTTATGATAATAGAGGTCAGAACGTAAAATGAACAGGTAATGTGGCAAAAAGTGCTGTTACATGGAATGCATGAATAAATATTTGAGGGCCTGCAATATGACTTTGACACAGCCCAAGTTTAGAGTGAGACAACATTTGCTAACATATTGTCGAGATGTGATTATCTATTAGGCTTCAGTACAGTGAAGGAGATGGTGCCAAAATCAACTTACTGAAATGGCAATCTGTTGACAGAGAAATGCCAAGCAGATCAAACTATTCCTTGAAATGGTGATCACCGATAGCATTTTCTTCCTATACCAAGACTACTCAACAGTGATTACAAAGAAGCAGTCCAGAAGGGAGAGCTATTAGCATTTCTGGTTGCTGCATGGCTGTGACTGGAACTCTTAGTCTCTTGAGAGGTCTCTACAATGCTGCACAATGTCTGGCCTGTGAACTCAGATTGAGTTGACTGACAGATAAATCTGACCTTAATTTCAACAGCACACACACAGTCACCCAAACAATGACACTCATGCTCCTCTGCTGTTCTTCATTAGCCACAAAAGTTTAAGCTGCCATTGGCCCAGTAACGCCTTTGCAACATGTACGACCCTTACTCTTCCAATAATAACCCAGTAACATGAACACAATTCCAACCACGGGTAAGACAGCAACTTTCCAGGCCTCAGAGGGCACTGCAAGGAAATAGGAAGAGAAAATGTCAACATAACATAATTTAATATTATTTTAAGATTTAATGAAGGATCATTTATTGATTTTTATTAGTGTATTAGTTTTAAGTGTTGACAGTACATGACGTACCACCAAAATATGCAATTTCATATTAATTTGCTGGTACATTAAATCCAAATGACTCATAATTTAAGGCAAAGACAACAAAATTATGTGGGAAAAAATAGAACTCACATAAGATCTCCACCTCAACAGTGGTAGCCAAGTTTCCTTGGGGGTCGTGTACATGGTAAGATCCAACATCAGCAATCTGGAATTTCTCTAAGACGATCTGATAGTTGGACATCTTCAGCCTCCCCTCATAGCTCTGCTTCTCCTCTAAAACCAGCACCCCGTCCCGTATCAGGACCCTCGGCCTGACGTAGTTGTTTATATTACACTTAGCAATTTCAGGATGGAAGAGGAGGGTCACTTTGGAGAGACTGAAGGGCAGGTCAATGACCAAATCTTCATTCATTTTCAAATAATCATAAGTTTTGGTCTCTGGGGAATGGTCAGAGAGGAAAAGAGAGTTAGGAAATATATAAGGAAAATGACTTCAAAGACAGGAAGGAAGAGACCTTAATAAAGTGAATGCACTGTCCCTTCAAACTTCTGTCTTTCAAATCTTGACTTACCAGTGACAATGAGGACTGTAGTGGACACGGCTTTGCCCTTGACATCTCGGAGGGTGAAATTCCCCTGGTCGGACTGGGTGATGTTCTTCGCCAGCCAGTGTCCAGCTACGACTCGACCTCTGCCCCGCTCACTGACTGTAGGGTCACTTCGGTTCCACAAAAGTGCTGGCTCCAAGTACGAGCCCCTTCGGGTGAACTCCAAAATGTCTCCATCGAGAAGAATGGAGAAATTACTTCCATAATCCAAACGTTCTAGATGGGCGCACTCTGAAAATATCAATCGGTAATGTAAAATATTAAGGAGATATACGCAGCAGTCATACAAATCCATGCATTTGTGAGACTTTTCATATTATGCATGGACATGTGCAAAGTTTGCTTTTGTATTGCATCTTTTGTATGTTTTAGTGACCACGTGTTGAAAGCAAATTCAAAACAATGACATCTCAAAGACAACAGACAGCTCAGAAGACAGCTCACCTGTCACTGTGAGGGAGAATGTCTCATTATCCATATCGATATCATTTAATATCACGGAGAATATTCCCTGATCCTCTGCGTTTAGCTGGGGCACCTCAAAATAGAGCCCTGACTTGTTGGACACAAGATTGTATCTGTTGTCCTTTAACTACAAAACAGAAATGCATTCACGTGATAAACTGCATGGATTATTGAACTGCATGTATTAGTATTATGCATATAGTATTATGCATATATATTACAATATTGCAGTAGTAGTAATAATAATAATAATAATAATAATAATAATAATAATAATAATAAACAGTTATGGTTTGTACCTTATAAATGCACATCCAAGCATTGACAGGCCGAAACGCAAACACATACTTACTTGTCCATTCTCCAACACTAGTCTCTGAGGACCAGCTGGGATGCTGGGAGTAAAATAGACTGAGGCTTTTGCAGGGTCAGGGATATCAGATGGGGAAGCCTCGATGAGTAGGATGCTGAAGTTCTTGTTGTAACATCCACTAACATGCTCTGGTTCCTCTGGTTCCTCTGGCTTATCTGAAAACAACTCACAATCTCATCATCATTGTCCTTTAACAACTCATATCTGTGTGTGATTGAAATACTGAGATATAATGTGGAAACTAACTACATGTTCACATAACACCTGGTAGCTAATTGTTTCCCCATCTCTTTCACTCTGCTCAGTCACACACCTGCCAAAGAAGTATCTAGAAGAACAGAAGGTATGAATTCAGTAACACAGTTTTATTGCATAATATCATTAGATAGAAATAGGTTTCATATTACATAAAACTCACCGACGAAAAGGAGGACAAACAACAGCAACCAGGGCATCATGGCCACTACAGTATAAAGAAAACAAGTAAATTCCCCATGTAATACAAATTGTGTCAGAAAGTCGGATGAGCCTTCTATTCACTCATAAAGGAGATGTTTGTTTAAATGTTAAATTCTCCTGAATAGTGTGTTTTCCCTTTGAGTTTTTTTTTTTTAAATTATTATTCCAGCCAATCCATGAACATCCTATTTTTCAGTCTGGGAAATCTCAGTGTTGATAATTCTAAACTTCTGAAATCTTTGTCTTTAGTTCTTTGTCTCTTTTACATTGTCAATTTGCTTTCAAAGATTAGAGAATGGTGAAAAACCAAAGCGTAGTGAATGAAAACAGACAGAACATTGCTAATGTAGTTTACAAAATATATTTAAATGTACAGCCCAATTAAACATATTATAAATTGTTGTTCATGGGGTCTATTCTTCAAATTATAGCCACCAAAATGCTTTTACATACTGTGTACCAGACTACAGACAAACGTCACCCAGAAAGCAGCATGTCAACAAGTCAACTAGAAAATGTCACTTACACGTAGTGCTTAACCTTAAAAGCCCATTTATCCCATGAAAGTCTGTGAGCAGAAGATACTTAATTAACTATTTAGTTCTCCAAGTGAAATAGTAAATTCATACTTGTCAGTCATTGCCCGATATTAGAGAAGAGAAACCAGTGCGCTCCTATGCAACAGAGTTTACAGTCCACAGTGGCTGATTACTCCTGGGAGGCGGAGCTAGGATTTATCCACCTTGGCTTCTTAAACCTAGAGACTTGAAAAGCCTGTAGGTAAGTATGTGTGGATAACCGCTTGTCCTGGTTGGCAGGATCATATGTTTACGCTTGACGTCCGTGGCATTAAGATTAACTTAAACCGTGAACTACACAACTATCTGCAAGCCAAGTCAAATCTTTGTCCACTATCCAGTATGCTAATGGGACCTACTATTGTTATTGAAATGTCTGCAGACTCTGAAAGCTTTATAAATGGAAGTAGTAGTCAGCTTATAGCAAGTCTGGTCTGAGATTGTGAAACAAACCAGGAAGATAAGAGTCAAGTGATACTTGGGTATATAAGGGTTAGTGATGGAGAGATTGTGTAATTGAATTCAATCACTTGGCAAATGCCCAGATTCATCAGCAGTTTCTGGAGCACACTAAACTTCGCACAATCATGTCTACAATCCAGCTCGAAATCAGCCTAACTTAGCCTAACAGCAATTACCAGAGGTGGAAAAAGTACGAAAATATTGTACTCAAGTAAAAGTACCAATACCTTGATGAAATATTACTCAAGTACAAGTTAAAATACCGATCTGAAAATGTACTTATGTAAAAGTAAAAAGTAGTTCATTTAAAATGTACTTTAAGTAAAAGTTACTTAGTTACTTTTTTTTTTTGGAGGGGGGGGGGGGGGGGGGGGGTGTACCAGAACAACCAGTTTTACCAGAGACTTTCTAATGAGGAGATGCAGCACTCAAAAAATCCTCCATAGTAATGCATCTACAAATATCACAACCCTTCCGCGGCAAAACGTCGACATGTGAATACATTGAGCCAATCATGTGGTGTGTTGTAAAATACACTGAGCCAATCATGTGGTGTGCTGTGAAGACATCGTGCCAATCATCTGTTGTGATCTCGCTGCTGGAGCAAGATTGGTGTCGTGAAGCCTTACGCACACGCATTTCTGCCGAAATAGATGCACGATAAGTGCCCAAAAAGTGTTGCAATATGGCCGCCGAGTGGAAGTACTTGCCTGAAAAGGACTTTGGTCCTAGCTCGAGTTGCTGCAGCCAGCAGCTAAGGCAGCCAATAAGTCTTGAACGTGCCTACTGAAATTTCTTCAATACTTTGTGGAAAAGCCTCTGTTTGTAAAGACAGCTTTAAGACATCCACAAAGAATTGAATAAATTTTCAGTAGGCACGTTCAATACTTTTTTCCTGTGTCATTTCACTTTAATACACATAACTCTTATATTTGGATTTTTAATATGTGTGTTAATATAGTAAGCGCTTTCAGATATAACCTCCGGAGTACATGCGGAGGTTTGTCAAACGGAGGTCCTACCCTTCGGATGATTCAGATATGATGCTAACCTGCGGACCTAATACTGACCTTATACAGACGTATGTGTGAACGACATACACGCACATTACAGAATCTCCGTGTGGTTGTCGAGTGAGGGGTGGGGGCTTGTAGAGTTCACAAGATGCGAGATATGACGCAGAATATATGCGGCCGCTGCCTGTCACAGCTGCTTTTTGTTTACAACGTGTAGCCTATGCATTATGTAGGCTAAAGAAGACAAATCTATTGTGCGTAGGCTAATACTTGAAGTAGGCTAGTCAAGTAAGCAAACAGTATTTGTATGTGTGCTTCGAATAAACACATTTATCTGTTTTCAACGTTATGTCCCAGAATTACTTGGCTATAGAACCCCACATCTGGTTTGCGTTGGAGAGAGAGCATGCACAAACTTTATGGTAGGCTACCAGCCAATTCAGTAGGCTAACTCAAGACTGCAAGGCCATCATACAACGTTTTTAAGCAATAAACAAAATAGGCCTACTAACATAACAGTGAAGTTGTTCGTTTTTTCATGGTTTATTTTTTCCAAAAGCATCCTCTCCCCATGTGTCTATTGCTTTTACGTAAGGAGCTTGTAACAAAGTTGGCTTTTCTTCGTTTTCATTTTCTCTAGGCATATATGCTCAACAAATATCAGCGAGCTCAGCGAGGTATCAATGAACAGAAAACCATGTTGGCTAACAATTTATTAAATACTCCTGTTATTGTCGTCAAGGACGTCGCTGTAGGCTACTGCCTTTTCAGCGCCTTCTGCTTATGGTGATTCAGTCTTTTGAATTCGTTTGCCATGCAGTTGTAGGCTACAACGTCTCTTGCCGTTCCCTTCATGTGTTCTATCAAAATGTTGTATGCCCTCATGGACAGTAGCTCCGTGATGTCTGCATCTTTCCAGGTCGGAGATTTTCTGGACAGCATTATGCCACTCCATCATTACACTGGCATTTAAGTCAGATCTAACCACATGGATGCACGAAAGAAACGTCACCAACACGCCCTCTCACTAGGTGTGATCTTAACCGCATGTCCTACGCTTCATTCAGACACAGCACATTTACATAATGTCCGGAGGAAATACTAGGGGGGGAGTAGTATAAACACCGGGTGAATTCGGACTTCCACATGACCGGTTATGTCGTTCAGATATACGGCCCCACCGTTTAACATCGGCAGAACTTCCGGTCTTACACGTATGTCTGAAAGCGCTTACCGTGTGGTGAAAATTTCGAATAGACTCACTGGAAGTTTAAGCTAATTACTGAAAATATATATGTATATTTTCACCATATATTTATTTTACCTGAATATTTTAACTTCCAAATTAAATGTCAAAATGAATGTCAGACGAAATTTAAAGTTTGACTGACTGGATTTTGTATACAAAACATAGTGAAAACTGTCTAAGGTCACTCTCACTCTCCCTTGCTAAAGAGCTAAATGGTTTAGTCCGCCTGATTCATAAGGTAGTCTATCTTTTGTTTATTTAGTTGAGCATCGCTAGTTGTGCTGCTGGTGCAATGTCTTTCTCCAAGAAAGCCAGGTTACTAAAAAGAGAGACATCAAAAAAGGGGAAACAACTGCTAATAAACTTCTTTCCAAAGAAAAGTGAGCACTAACGTCAAAACACTTTGTTTTGTGTTTGCTTGAATATCTCCGCAATCATTAGTGCTAAAACGAACTGAGAAAACCCATTGGAATAGCGGAAAATACACCTTCATAGATTAGGCTACACATGTAATCTGATGCATCTCGTGATCCAGCTCCATCTCCATCACTTTCAGAAAGACTGCTTGGCGCCAGCTTGATTCATGTCCTGTTGTAGGCTACATGCTGATCATTATCACTAGGCTAGTGGTTTAGGGCGCGATTTCTTTTCTCTCCCTTTCTGTTTTCGTTAGTCTTAACTTTTTTTTTACTCAAGTAATGGATGGTATTTTTGATGTAGCGAAGTACAATACTTCACTCAAAATGTAATCAAGTAAAATTTAAAATACTGATTTTATAAACTACTTAAAAAATACAAAATACACAGAAAAACTACTCAATGCAGTAACGTGAGTAAATGTATTTAGTTACTTTCCACCTCTGGCAATTACCTAATGGCGAGTACTTAATAGCTATAGGCTGAATTGGTAGTCGGTGAAAATAGGCAAATGTTGATGGGTAAAGAGTCAGAGATTACTAGAATCCAATCAACCCAGGCAGTGTAAAGGGCAAGGCGACAGCCAAGTCAAGAGAGATTGTGTAGCTTAGAGTATTACCAGCAGGTGGCAGTAAAAGCCCATGGTAAGTTTAATGGACACACAGATTTACTATTGAATGAGGCTGGTGAAATTCCTGATGTGTTTTGCAGTCACTTTGCTGGTGTCAGGTCATCTGCAGGGGTGTGTGTGATTGCTATGTTAGGGGTGTATGAAATTTGTACAGTTACGTTGCCACACTGTCTGCTATTTGGTAAGATTCAGACAATGTTTTTTGTGTGTTTTTTAAAGAAACATGTTGGAGTTTATTCTAAAACTATAAAACAAGCCACCTAGAAAGCTAAAAAAACCCCCGATATGTCATCAACAGAGTTGGCACTGATAAACTTGCTGACACGCCGGCCTGTGTCTTTTTGGTGATTTACTTTGCCATGCCATGCTATGAGAGCTTCTCTTGCATTATCCGTCCTGGACCACACTGCACAGTGCAGCCTCAATTCCTGGTGGGAAGAGCAGGTGTGTTTACCTGTCCATCACATAACATTGTACCATCATGATGTTACCAAAAGTAGTTGCCCATGCAAACATACCTCAAACAAAAGTTTAATGGCTCAGTTGTGAGACTCCTGCCATGTTTGATGATTGAACAATATGATGTAAAAGGAGGTTCTTCCATATGACAACAGATTATGTGTTTGATGCCTTGAGTCATCATAAATATAGCAGAGACTTTATACACTATCCATCTTCTCCAGTGTAGGCTACACAGCAGGGAGATAACTATCACTTCAATTTTGTAAATGTCAAATATAAATCAAGTTTCAAATGTTTAACTGAAATGTTCTATAGTCTACAAACAGTGTTGGGAGAGTGCACTTAAATAAAGCTGACACTAACATTTCTATTGGTTTCTCAAGACCTACCCACCTTTCATGTAGGCTGCTCTCTCTCTCTCTCTCACACTCACACACACACACACACACACACAAGCACGCACGCACGCACACACACTTTTATAGACTTTTATAGACCACTGCACATTTTTCTGATGTCATCCTACGATTGCTGACTGACACACTGAATGAGTTGATGGTCATATTCAAATTTGCAGTGGTCTCTTAATTTTTAACCGTAAACTCATTCGAATGTCACTCAGCAACCGTAGGATGACATCAGAAAAATGTGCAGTGGTCTCTTAATTTTTTCCAGAGTTGTGTATATATATATATATATATATGGCCATGGGAATCACGTCAGTGACATTACTGGGACCAGTGATCGGCCCTGAAACCTTAAACGCTACTGATATAAAGACAGAAGAGGAAATTGCTTGGGGCAGAAGGGGAAGTGGAAGGCTACATCCTCTGTTGCCAAGGGGACAAGAACACAGAGCAGCCAATTAAAGTTAGAATGGAAAACCTCACTCCATACCACACAGAGCCTCTTTCAAAGTTCCCATTCACTTTCATGATTAATGCTCACTTTGTGGTATCGAAGTAACGATTCGTCTTGTGTTCATGGAAGCACCTGTTATCTTTGTTATCGTTTTTTGCCTTTTGAGAAAAAACATCCTTTGCCTCTTCTGTGAGACAGCTTTGTTGTTAAAGGACAGGCTGTGTTGATCAAGAACCACAGCGCTTCATGGTTTATGGTTTTTAATGAACACCTCTCCAGTGTGCTTTAACCTACTCAATATGGGACACGTGTGGTGACAAATTAACAAGCATTATCTCACTGCTCAAGATATTAATTGAAGATGCAGTCAGTGCTTAGTGAGACATGAGGATAAAATAATCACAGCTAAAAGATGCTGGAATGCATTACTAATGGTAAAGTCAGTGGCATGAGAAATAAAGACATAGAAATACCTCAGATTATCATTTCTAGTCATCTCGGACCAATAGTTATGTAGGGATATCTTCAGATAACATCACCAGTGAACCTCAAATATGAACTTTCATACATGCATGGGTACTATGGGTATATGTAGAGTTCACTCAACGTTAGCCAATGGGCGTCCAGATGACATCATCGATCAGAACCAATCTCTAATCTCTAACCTCTATCACCTGCCTCAGGGATTTTTTCAGCCATTTCTAGGCCGCTGCCTATAAATGGCTGCACCATGAGAATCTAGTCCTCTGTTAGCATCCTTCAGCAATCACAAGGACCTTGAACCACGCTTGTAGAAAGCCTACAACCCGCCGGATGGACACGGACACGCACAGGTGGCTCTCTTCGCCAACTTTCTAACCCCACTGTGCTGAGATGGAGCCCAGGACGCCCCTCAAAGTATGACCATCCACTTCCATTCACTTAACTCAAAAAATCCAGTGCTCTTGGCATCACCCTTTCTCGGCACAGGCATTGGTTTAGGGTTACTCGGTCTTTGCCCCTCTCGGTAAGGTGGATCAGCTTAGGCACACCTCCCTGCCCCATGTTGAGGAGGCGGTGGCTGCCAACCTCACCTCACAGGGCCCGTCGAGCAGTGGCAAGTGGCCACGTTACGGAGCGGCACAGCCTCTGGACCAGCCCTCCGTAAATGCCACACACTATACTCGCCCCCACATCGACGCTCGGCCACTAAGATCTCCTCCTCAACGGTCCCACTGTGCTTGGAGCCTCAGCCACTGCCTCCCTGCGATTTTGAGGCAGGGGATCAGTGAACTAGCCGTAAAGCACCAGGTATGGATGTCAGCTGCCCATGTACAAAGACCTCCTGATGCAGGCGCAGGGGTCGATATGGCACCCAGAGCCTGAGAGCGGGTGGGCGAAACAGCTGAGAAAAGGGTTACCTCCCTTAGTCGTTGAAACTATTCATTATGGACCCTTTCAAGAGAGTTTCAACATCATAGTTGGCCCCACAAGACTTCCTTTTTAACATTCCATATGTTATCTTAATGCAGAGGAAGTAGATTGGGGCCCAAATAGAACGTTCAAGCATTGTTTTTGTTTACCTTGTTGAAAGGGTCTATAGAGCCATCTGCACTATACTTCCACTACTCTTTGTCGTAGATGTTTCCCGACTTTGCTAACAATTATCACCCTTTGACGTGTCCCATTGAATTGGTATTCATGATCTTACAGCATTTGTTTGAGCAGGGACACTCGGCCTGGCGTTGGTCTGGCGTGACTTCATGGGCTTATCCCCTCGCATCCCGCTTTTTAAAGGTGCCCATGTGGGACCTCACTGTGGTGCTAAAGGCTCTCAGTAGTGCTCTCTTCGAGCCCTAGAAGATATTGAGCTCATTTCAACAGTACTGTTGCTTGCTCTGACACCGGTTAAACGGATGAGTGACCTAACAGCCCTATCAGTGAACTCTGTTTGTATGCAATTCCTTGCGGGTGATTCAAAGGTTGTATTACATCTGAACCCTTATACCGACCTAAAGTGCTGAACTCTGCCCTCAGGAGTAAAAGCTATACTTGTTTGAAAGAATGCGCCAAATATCCTTGATTACTCCGCTCCGCTTTAACCCTCTCTGGATGCGCTTTCCCAGTCTTTGTTTGTGGTGCTAAACATAACTTGCATAACATTCCAAATTAAATACCTAAAGGTAATTGGGAAGCACACAAATCTTCATAGAACTGGACTCATCTCTATTTCACCAATTCTTTTGGCCAACCTAACATGCCAACGTTTTGGCCGCATGGCCTTCATCTGCTCCGATGTTCAGCAGAAGGAGTTGAGGTTAGTCAGACTCTGCCTGGAGAGAGTGCTGTGCGTCTACACTGAACGAATGCACCCCTTGCGCAAGACCGAATAGCTGTTCATGTGCCATTGAAGCAGAAACTCTCCCACTGTTTGGCCTCAGGTGTGGCTCCCCCTGAACTCACCATAGACTGTGGCCCACTCCACGAGGAGCGTGAGTGCCTCTCGGAGTGTCTGGAAAGGCATAGAACAGATCTGCTTGAGTGCAGGCTGTGGCTAACCTGACAATAGCCAGATGAATGTCGTTCCGCTTAGCTCCGCCTAGCTTCACTCACATCCATCTGGGACCTCTTCCATTGAGAGTGATTTCTGCAACCGACTTTATGGTTCAGCCAATCAGGACGCAGGGCGGGAGTTTCATAGATGTGACATAGCGTAGAAGCGACTGTGAGACTGTTATCAGCGTCACGGGTTGGCTTCAATGTGAGTGGTTGAAGTAGCACGTCAATAGATGACGGACAAGTGGCTTATTCAATCATATGCAAGCATTTTTTGATTAGGCCCAGCCTTCTGAAGCAACACTTCAATGGATCGGTTCCAGATGGATGAGTGGAGCTAGGCGGAGCGAAATTCATCTGGCTATTGTCAGGTTAGGCTGTGGCAGCCTAAACAGGAACACTTTCTCTGTGTGAATGCTTTTTTGTGCTTTAATTTAGTGTAATAGCATCACAATAGCATGTACAGTCAACATATAATGCATTGTTGTTGAAATTGTCTGGCTTTTGTGTGCTGTCATCAGACAGACGGTGTGCACACAACATGTTTGTGAAGAATGAGGTTTGGCTGCACTTCTGAATCTGTCAGCTCATCTCTTTGCCTGTGATGAATTCCTCAGTTAAGTGCTTCAAGTTTGGATTTATTAGACATAGGCTGAGACATATGCAAAGCTCAGGAGAAAACAAATAGCTATGAGAGTACTTTAAAGATACTTGCCACTTATTAAGTAACACTATCTTTAAACAATTTTCTATTGATTAAAATATGTCAGCATTTGCAGTTGACTTTATTTGCTGGGTTTTTACTGTCAGGAAGTAGGGCTATGGTTTTGTATATAGCACTTAGTGTAGGGTTTGAGACACAGCAGTTTAAGCTGTTACAATTCATGCATAGGACGGAGGATCCTATTGTCGTTGCTATCGAACCACACTCTGAGACAAAAAAAAAACATGGCCAATGATAAAGTGCAGCAGCTTGACTGGCATTTAATCCAGACGGCTGCGGTGTGAGGTACGGTGTTATATTCACTTGCTCGCTTCCCACCGGACAAACTGCAATTAGTCTCTGAAAAGGGACACCTTGCGTGTGGTGGACAGAGGAAGGTCATAGGGGTTAGAGGGGTCACGTTACTAATCAGCGCAATAGTGAGACCACTTCAGACAATCACAGGCCCAATTAAGGCTGACACGCCGGCTATTGTATCATATTAAGAGCCATTAGCACCAGGCTTTTTTCCATGCCACAGAGGAAGCTTGTGTTGCATGTGAGTTGATGGACGGTGTCAAGTAGCACTCAAAAATAGCACTGGTGCATTGTTAACCTTCTCCTTGGCTCAGGTAAAGCTGTTATGATTAGTTTTGTCCTGTATCCAAAGCGTCCACTTCCACCACCATCCAGCCCACAGTCAGTGACCACATGTTTACTTTCCACAGCAATGGGGGTTAGAGGCTAGAGTTTGGTGGTGTGGTTTGTGTCAGACTTTGTGGGAAAGGCCTCCAGTAAGCAGAGGAACACAAATGTGGGGTATTGAGCAGTTAAATCTAATATGGATGGGACAGCTACAGTGAGTGCTTCTTTTTTCAAGGTCGGTTTGTTCTCAAATGCGTTTCTCAGAAACCCCATCTGAAAGTTGCCTGAAAGTTGTCGGTTCAATTCCCGGCTTCCACCGTTGTGCCAAGGCACTTAACCCCAAGTTGCTCCGGGACAATGTGATCCCTTGTAATATAGCTGACATATGTAAGTCACTGGTCAAGAAGTGTCTCTGCTAAATGTAATGTAATGTAATGTAATGTATTCAGTAACAAACAAAAAAAAAAAACAATAGCAATTGATGAAAACAGCAGAACAAGATATTGATATGAAACCTAAACAAGCATTCAGACCGGATGTGATCTTCAGCAGACATCACAAACTATGAAAGCTATAAAAACAACCATTGTAAATGACAAACTTTTGGTTGATTCAGCCTTCTTCTATGTCTATTTACTTTTGCCAACAATTGTGTGCTGAAAGTAATTGAAAGTTACACTCAGTGTAACTCATTCATCAACTGTAAACACAAGACAAATTCCTTTCATCATATGTTTAATCTGTTAATTGGGCAGCCGTGGTCCACTGGTTAGCACTCTGGACTTGTAACCGGAGGGTTGCCGGTTCGAGCCCCGACCAGTGGGCCGCGGCTGAAGTGCCCTTGAGCAAGGCACCTAACCCCTCACTGCTCCCCGAGCGCCGCCGTTGTAGCAGGCAGCTCAACCGGGATTAGTGTGTGCTTCACCTCACTGTGTGTACACTGTGTGCTGTTTGTGTTTCACTAATTCACCGATTGGGTTAAATGCAGAGACCAAATTTCCCCTCACAGGATCAAAAAAGTATATATACTATATAATCTGGAGGTTCTTTGCAGGAAGCAAACACAGTTGAAAATCAGCATTGACTACAAAAATCAATGTTATATCAATCAATGATGCAGTCTGTCCCCAAATCATACATCAGGATGTGTTGTTGGCATGGTTACTTACGACTGTGGCCTTAGCATGTTTCAGCCACCACTGATCTGGTGTTGTGTTTATGACTCTTGCCCGGGATCGTACCTGTGAGCAACCCTCATCAACTGACAGATCTCTAGTGTTATGTTTCTTTCCCCCGGTTGCCACATGCACAGGCAGCTAGCAGTCATAAAAACACAGAATCACCTCCACCACAAATGACATCATTTCAGTGGCAGATGGGCAGCTTTTTTATGACTTCATAAAAGGCCCATTCTCAGCCAGCACCGACTTCTCCGGCTCTCATCATCACGCAGGACAACTCTGTGTCCTCAGGTAACACCACCATACTCATTAACAAGACAGACAGACAAAGAGAGAGAGAGAGAGAGAGAGAGAGAGAGAGAGAGAGAGAGAGAGAGAGAGAGAGAGAGAGAGGGAGAGAGGCAGGGACAGAGACAGAGAGAGTGGTGGGGTTGACTGTGGAGGTACAGTACGTGTGGGGACTCGGCCAAACAATAAAGGCCAGATGCTCAGAGCCTAGGAAATAAAAGCAGGTAGGCTCTGAAACTCACAGAGGCGGATCTAATATGGCTGATCAGGGTGGACAGCTGTTTGACACTGATAGGGTGCTTTTTGTTATGGGCTCTTTGAAGCCCTGCAGGCCACACACCCGCAACAGCTCTGAGTTTCCATCTCCCACCACCATGTAATGTGATTGGGTAATTACAGTATTTCCCCCCTATTGCCACACTATTTTGATTTGACATGTTATGTAAATGGGTCAATTATTTATTCATGCTGGGAAAATAACACTACTGTCACCTTTGACCCTTGTGGGTATGTGGAACATGTGGATATGTTTCTGGTTTGGGAGGTAGTGAAAATTATGAGCGCTGATAAGTCCGGGAATGAATATGTTACAAAAATAAACACGGTGGCCAGACTAAAAAAAAAACCCACAGGCAATTAAATCCCAGCCCGGGAGAGAGTAAATGATTCAGTTTATCAGAGGGGCAAAAACGACACCACAGGCTCCATATCACAATGAACTGCTGTGATGGGCCCCGCATCTGATGCACAACGCTTCTAGGCTTCCTTTTCTCACAGAACATGTGTGTCTGTGTGTGTGTGTGTGTGCATCTCTGTGTGTATGTGTGTGTGTGTGCGTGCGTCTCTGTGTGATTCTGATCTGTTATTTCAACCGGAATGTACTATTGCAGCCCTCAGAGTGCAGAGTAAACAGCACTGAGGCCCTGCAGCATTCTGACATTCACTGGTGTAGTTTGGGGATTTGGGAGGGCCATAAAAGACCTCAGTGGCCCAGTCGCCCGAGACGCTCGGCTCGTGTATGGATCTCAGCCTCACTTCAGCACTTACCTGCCTGACAACAGGCAGTGAGTCAAGTGAATCTTGCCTGCTATTGTTGAATGGGTGTCAGAGCAGATAATCCAACTCAATTCAATAACTGAGACGGAGACCCATCATGGTCTCCATCAAGTCAAGAGCGTTTAGCAACACTGTCTGACACTGATTACAGGTTGCACCTCCTTCAGCACATTTGTCTCTGCTCTGCAGCTTCATTTATGCAGAATGCTGAGAATGAGGACCTGAGACTTGTTAGTCCTTGTTACCATGATTGCCTTTAACATGAACACAAAGGCAGGCTGTGATACAGCACTCCCTATGGACCCTTTCAAGAGAGTTCCATTATAAGCATCATAGTTGGCCCCACAAGACTTCCTTTTTAACATTCCATATGTTATCTTAATGCAGAGGAAGTAGATTGGGGCCCAAATAGAACGTTCAAGCATTGTTTTTGTTTTTATTGATGAAAGGGTCTATAGGTTAAAAAAAGAACCTGGTGGATGTTAAATAAAGGGGGAGATGCATTTAGGCTCAATTTGCATTTACATATCCAAGATTTAGGTATGAGCTACACCAGGCGCGTAACTGAAGTGTTCCGTTCGCGACGCGTAAAATCCATTTTAGATGAATGGTCTATTTTTTTTCGAACGTACGCCCCTGTCACGTCTGGTGTAGCTACTTCCATTGATTATAATGGAAGCTAATTGTTGCAGCAGACACAACGCGAACGGAACGCTTCAGTTACGCGCCTGGTGTAGCTCAGCCCTTAGTGTCTTGTATAAACAACATGCCTTTGTCATGATGGCTTTTTTCATGATTTGATGTGAACCATGCTTTGACGCAACCCATGATGTGCCTCAGCTATTCTCTCTTAGATTATTCCTTTTCACCTCTGGAAACCTGTGCACAGAGTTGGTGGAGGGGAGAGCGAGACTGGTCTTCACACCAAAGTCTGATTACATGTCAGTCATGCTCAAGGCTCCTTGGATTGACACGATCCGGTTTCATTGATTTCTGTCACATACTGATCAAAAGCTGTATCGATTTGAGCCCAGTGAAACAAATACTGAGGCAAGAATGAAATAGAATCACATCAAATCTCCCTCCCCCTGTCTCCCTCCCGCCCTCACAGTTATATTTGTGGGTGTTATGTGAAGGTCAGATTTAATGAGGGAATAGTCACAGACTGAACATACTGTACCTTTATTGCGCAAGCTTTCTCAGACCTTGAGTTTGTAGGATTTATCTCCTTAACTCTGCCTCAGCCCACCCTATGATAAGACATTAATCCCCACATCAGAGGAGATCAGTCTCAGTTTTTGAGGTGCTTGATCTCTAATTTCTAGAAAGGCTCCACTGAATGAGGTAGAACAATTTACCACCATGATGAGTGGATTATCATAAATCTTGAAACATTATAGCATTAATTACTTGTGCTATCAAAGCCAAACTAATGATGCTATTGATACATGGCAGTCCAGGCCGATGTGTACAATTCAGAATGTGTCTGTAGGCTAGTGTGCACATGAAAACATAAAAATGCTTACTAAATGTTTTAATACCGGTAGCTCAGGGAGGAATTTCTTCTGTCTTCACCCTAACACAATTTTCACTTTTTAAAAAGTAAGCTTGGCTCTGAGGGTTATTGAGCAGTATATATTTTTTTAATCAAGATTGCATTTTTTCCAAAGAAGCATCATTATCTTATAGTGAACTTTCTTGAAAATGTTTTAAGCTCATAATTAAGCTCATAATTAATGATAAATAAATCATTACAATCTTCTTTTGCAATCTGACAGCAACTGCAAAAATATGTACTTAATGAGAACAATCTCTCAATTCTAATCAAGTGATATAGCGATATACCAATTTTGTTAAGTCAAAGTCAAAGTCTGCTTTATTGTCAATTTCTTCACATGTCAAGACATACAAAGAGATCGAAATTACGTTTCCCACTATCCCACGGTGGAGACAAGACATATTTTACCAATTTAGGTCCACAGACAAACATAACATTCAAGTAAACAATATAAAAAGTAAAAATAAGAAGGTACATACAATACAATACAACATACAATAAGAGCAGCAAAATTTGGGTTGCAATTGTGCATACAGTAGACAGTCAATATAATAGTGCAAAAGTCAGGCCAATAAATGGCTGAGGTAGTTCTGTTTGACCTAAGTATGCAAGTGGCATAGTGGTGCAAGTTATGTAAGAGCAGCAGAAGTGTGTTCAGAAGTGTTTTCAGGACAACAGGACAACAACAACAAGTTGCAAAGTGTGCAAGTGTACAAGTGGAGTAGTGCAAGTGGAGTAGTGCAAGGCAGCCATTGTGGGTCCAAAGTCCAGGATGTTATGTAGCTTAGGGTGGAGGGGGGAGAGAGTTCAGCATCCTTACAGCCTGGTGTATGAAGCTGTTGGTGAGTCTGGTGGTGCGGGAGCGCAGGCTTCTGTACCTCTTCCCAGAGAGCAGTTGACCAAACAAATTGTGAGCGGGGTGACTTGCATCACTCACAATTGTGGTCGCCTTGCGGGTGAGGTGGGAGGTGTAAATGTCCTTCAGGGAGGGGAGTGAAGCACCAATAATCCTTCCAACTTATCAGATTTGTTATCTGATATTTATCAGATTTGTTTGTTCTTTCTTGGTCTGATAGATTTGTGGTAGTGGATCTCATACTGTTACGGGTGTCTCACCTACAATGCATTATTTAGTGTAGTTAATATATGTAACCATGTGCGTTCTGATACAATTGTTATGCACTGATTCAAATACTTAAAGATCTTCCTTTATTCTTTGTTACTGCACTTTCATGAAAAATCTTATGCAATGTGGACATCACACATATGAAGTTACTCTGAAAGAACTTCTTTAAAGAATCCACAAACATTTCACATGAGGAGAAGCAGCTAACACTGCTGTTGTTGTTAAATTGCCCTTTGTAGGTTGCATGAAGCTCCAGACTCGTCTTCAATGCCCCAGTGAACACACCTGCAGGCTCAATAAGAGAAGCTGTGGCTCTAACGGAGAGTCCAGTCTGATTGATGAACAGTCAGCTGCAGATGGTGGTCAGCTGGTAGATACAACGATAATGAATGACTCCGAACAAGTGGTGTTGATTGGAATGAAAAGTGAGGAACCCAAATCCAACTGAGGCATAAGAGAGGATGTTGGAAAGAAAGTGCCGTATTGAACCCGTCTCCGATTTGGGGCTCTTAGCTAATGAGTTCCTCTCCATGTAATTGTCCAGAGTAACGGAGTCTGATATATGGGACAGCCCAACCAGGCACAAAAAGGAGACCGTAATCATAACTGATGAGGTCAATTTACTGTATAAAACCACACTCTTCTATATTTCACAGAGAGCGCACCCCAACAAGAAAACCATTTGTCTCTGTATAGGGTCGAGGCATGAGGAGTTTAGATAATGATGAAATACGATGTCAAAACTTTATGAATCTTTTGCATTTTGGACAGCAGCGATTGAGCGGCAGATTAATTCATATTAGCCATTGATTGGGAGTTATTCTAACTTTGATGTCTCCACGAGTCATTGTCCTGTGTGTGTGTGTGGTGCCTCAAAGTATTGATCCAATTTGTGTAGTGTGACTCCACACATTGATTCTGATGCCACAGATGACTGGGCACAGATCCTATAGCGACAAAGAAAGGATGGGGAAGAGGAGAACAGTGCATGAGGAGATCAGCAACTCAGACTGAAAATGACCTCTACCATCAGCTATAAGCTTACCGACATTCTCTGTATCCTTTTGATAATCAATTGTGGTCCCTGCACTCTATTTCTTGACACAGATATGAGGTCAGTATAGTATAGCCTACCTAATAATGGCACCCAAACATCACTGTAGTTTTTCACAGTAGGCAGAGCAGAGGCTTGTC
Organism: Alosa sapidissima; assembly: GCF_018492685.1. Classification (NCBI taxonomy): domain Eukaryota; kingdom Metazoa; phylum Chordata; class Actinopteri; order Clupeiformes; family Clupeidae; genus Alosa; species Alosa sapidissima. The sequence goes on along the minus strand of NC_055958.1, from coordinate 18,112,095 downwards.
TCTTTCAATCTTAAATTCTTGTTCCATAACTTGGATCCTGTCTTTTCAGCCCATGTGTTCAGGTGGGACTGTACTTTCCTGGACTCCTACAGGGGCTGCCTTTTGAAGCGCGTCTACTGGGAGCGATGGGCTCCTGTCCCACCAGTACCTACCTGACACCACTCACTGTGACTCAAAGCTCTCCTTTGCTTGTATGGGGACTTGCAGGAAGCTCTTAGATCTGTCAGATGTGTGAAGCTTCCACCCTCTTTGACTAGATGAGGGTGCCCATTGGAGCAGTGGGCTGATCCCGAAGACATCAAGTTAACACTAAAATCATTAAAGTTGTTCTAAGTTAATTAGAAATGTCTTTATCTGGTGGCACTTTAATGTATGGCTACTTTGGTAATCTGGTAATGGAGCAGTACTCCCAGTTGTAAGGCTGGATTGGCTATGCATTCATTGAACTAACATCGGGTGTGGTATGCATGGTTGGCATCTTGCAGCTTCGTTGCACAGGCTTTGCATTGGCGAATGCACACAAGGGAGCTTGGTGGTCGCAATATGGGAGGAGCAGCAGTAGCTTGTTGGCTCTGGAGTGTAGCTTTAAGGCGTGAAACTGGGAGAGAAGGGTAACTTAACGTACTTGGCGCACCACTGGGGCATAACGGGTGGCTACCAGCTGTGGGCTGGCAATGTTCTGGGAGCAGGTATTGGTCAGCGCACAATTACAGAAGCGGCCGAAGGTGTCAGCTGAAGCCCAGTTTGCGCCTAAACAAATGTGTGCCATGGATGGACCTTTCTAAGCCGCCCAGGAAGCAGCCACACTGCTTGAGGAGTAAGCTCTTGATTTTTCAAGGAGGGGCACACCTGAAGCTTCGAACACCAGAGTCAAGGCCTCAATCAATCAGTGGGAGAGCCTGTGCTTCAGTAGCGCACAGCTGAATTCCGTAGCAGACAAACAGCTGTTCTGTCTTACACAGAGGGCGTATTCATTCGAAGTAGGCACGCAGTGCTCTCACTGCGCAGGTATCGTGTAACCACGTATCTTCCCACTGAATGTTAGGACGGAAGCAAATAGCTCAATTACTCAGCTGAGGCTGAGGTCAGAACTTTAGGCTGCTGGGGGGGTTCAGGTGTAGCATGACGAGGAATCGCTCACATGTAGCGAAGTACATACGAACTGGGCTCACTGATAGGGCCGTCAGGTCACTTACACGTTTGAATCGAGTCAGAGTGAGCATCAACGCTGTTTTAAGTGACAACATTTTTTTAGCTTGGGGCTCGAAGGGCGCGCTAGCAAGAGCTCTTAGCCCCACTGTGAGGTCCCAAGGGGGCAACACTGTGGTTGGAGGCCATAGGCGCTGGGCAGCTTACAGGAAGCAGGACGCGAGGTGGTGGCCCGCAGGAGTCGTGCCAGACCAGCCAGAGTGGCAGGCGGAATTAGCTGCCAAATACACTTAAAGAGTGGAGGCGGAGCAGCCCTGCTCAATAGATGCTGTAAGAACATAAACACCAATTTGGTTGACCATGACTGTGGGTCATAATCGTTATTGGTGCACCAGTTCGTGAGTACCTGCCACTTCAGTGAGTAGATAGACTGGGAAGATGGCACTCTAGCACTCTGCATGTTTCATTAACCTTTGTGAATAAAAAATGTAATATCAAAATGTATAAAATCACACCTTGGAGTCAGGTGTGACTAAGTCAGAGTTTTTGTATTTTCAAGAGTTTTCTTATACATTGCTAAATCTAGTCCAGCACACTTGCAATCAAGTTTCTTTCGGCATGAGTTTAGGGCCAACTTTCAGAAGTTATTTATAGGCTCCGACCACAAAACTGTGAAAAAAGTTACTTTATGAATGAACTTGTATGCCAGCTGCATCCTCATTTCAGGACAAAAGAATATCATACATTTTCTTAACTACTTGTTTTTTCAGCACATTAAGCGCAAAATGTAATTGCCTCGTGTGCAAGAATAAACAACATATTTTGGAGTATAATAATATTCAGAAAGCAATTCATCTTATGACTCACCATAGAAAATGAAAGCAGAGAAAAACTGAATCATTTGAAATGCACCATCATTTGTATGACTGATATTGGGAATTATGGAAATGCTATTTTTCCTGCGTACACCTATCATCCATACACCCCGCAAAGAACAACAAACAAAGAGTATACTGTATAATCAATCAGCAGATGATAATTACATTGAATGTTTCATACAAGCTATGAGATATTATGCTTTTTAATGGGTCCTCCAGACAGATCTTAGATTATGCAAATAATCAATGGAGAACAAAACATAATGGAAGGACTGAAAGAGCTGAGGCCCTTTTTTGCAGCCATTCTCTCAGTGGGTCAGTCAGTGAACTTGCTTTGATCCATGAGTGAGCTTGCATTGTATTTTCACATAGTTAACATGTCATTGATGCACTTTGAAATAGATTGCAGTTAAAAAATGGCTTCTGTTACAGACTTGCGCTTGGGGTGCTTGTGTTTATCATCTCATTTATAAAAAAAATCCAATGAATCTAACAATAATGCAACCAAAATAAGCATTCTTCATTATTTCTATAGGACATGCTGAGATATAAAGCAATAAGTTATCTATCTATAGTGAATAACTTTCACCTGTTGCTCCATTTGTGATTGAAGACTTTTTTGTCATCCTCCTGTATTTCTGTTTGGATCAGCAGTCTCCTCTTCTCATTTCTGCTGTTTTTTCGTGCTATCTGCCAGTGAGTCCTTTCTACTCTGCCCTCTCTTCCCTCATCTCCTCTGGTCCTCCCTCAGCCATTGATATTCTGAAAAATAGCCCCTTGAGGAAGTATAAAATGTATTTTCTGTAATGCAATCTGGAATTATAGGGATACAATTTTCAATCTTATTTGTGCACAAACTAATAACAGGAGGTTTGCAGGAATCCAATCTCTCTCTTGCAAAGCGGAAAATACTGCTTTTGAGAAAAGTCATCTCTCCCTCTGTGTGTGTGTGTGTTTGTGTTCCTGTGTGTTCATAAATAAGCCTGTTTGGCTTAGGCTTCTGTGTGTGGATGTAAGTCTGTGTCCATATACAGCTGTATGAGAATCTTTTGATTACCTTACAAGTATGTTGCCCATCTGGCTTTGTTCAACCTAGCCTGGCGAGTGAGAAAACACACACACACACACACACACACACACCACAGCATGTTGTATATCATAAGACCAGCATGTTGTGGATAAGGTGGTATCCAGTGGTGTAGTGGGGATTTTTAAAGTGGGGGGACGCTATTTTAATGACAGTTTTTGCAATGATGTCATGCACCTCCACATACATCGGTGCGTAAGGCCAAGGCCAAAGTTACCAGCTTTCGTGAACATGAAATCAAATTAAAAAAAAAAAATTAAATGGATTAGCTTCAAAATGTAGCATAATGTCTTCACCCAAACTACACTTTTTCACCAAAGTCTATGAATATGGTCTGTAGCTTTTACTTTTGTTGTATCATACAATAAACAGACAAACCATAATGTAGAGTAGCCCATGTAATCTAGCGTAGTCTAATCTCCTTGACGCATAACATGCTGCGGCATGGCTTCATTCATTGCCACACGTAAACCATAGCAATAACAATAGCACAAGCAGGATTCACGCATTCAACACGCTGTGTGGTCAGTGTAGCTTAATTTGAGGGGGAGTCATACTGTACGAATGTCATTGCGAATGATTAAAATGCAGAGGAGCACAGTCAATAAAACAAAAAATAAGAGAAAGAACATTGGGCAGGCAAGTGCCAGTCATTTGAAAAGTTTTTGTTTGGATGAAGTAGCTGCACCAATCGTTTTTCCTAAAGTTGTTCAGGTTCACCGTTGGGTCATTACTTATGGTAAAATAGCCTTATGTCAGGGCCGGTGAGGCCAGGTAAGGGACTGGAACCAAAAGCAGACTCAGAAGCTGATTAAGGGTTAATTAGGTTTTAATGTTGAACACAAAAATAGGCAGCCAGGCAAAACCACTTGGTAGGCAGAGTCAACTTAGTAGGCAAAAAAAAGCACAGGCAGCAGTACAGGCAGGGCTCAAGCAGATCTCCAGAGTGGCAAAAAACAGGCACACAGGTAGGCCGCAGGCAGTTAAGCAAAGGGGCTAGGCAAGACTCAGGTGTCAGAACAGGCAGAGGTCGGTAACAAAGAGCAAGCAAAGGTTTCCAAAAAGGTTCAGGCAGAAATCACAAAGTCCAAAAACAATCCTTGGTCAAAAAACAGTAAATCCAGCAAGCACATGAGACAACGCAAGAATCCATACTGAAAGACGTGACGATCTGGCAAAGAGTGTTCCACATGGCATGGCTTAAAAGCCATGGCTGACGAGGAGAGTGGCAGCAGGTGTAGCAGAGCAAACACAGGTGATTGGACGCCTCCCTTGTCAGTCAACCAAAAGCCAAGGCAGAAGGAAAACCCGGACCGGAGCAGCAAAGGCATCTCAAGTCACAGGCTAGGAAACGAGGCTTCTGGACCGGGTTGTGACATATCACTTATATTGGAGCTCCCTCGTTAAAAATCACTCGTATTACTCACACATGCTTCGTGTCATTTTGACCACTGGATTAGCCTACCTGCTTTCTGCAAAACACAAACGAAGGAATTGCAATAGTGGGCCATGAAGATGCTTGCTAGATTCGGATACAGGCAGTTGTATAATCTATGGTTTTCTAGCCACTTTCTAGCTACTTTCGGGTAACGCAGAATGGCGAGCTGCGCAGTTTTTAATGTCTTTACGCATGGTGGAGTGCTACAGCATGACGGCCATTCTTGAATTTTATGACAAAGAGGCCTAATTGGAGACGTTTGCGTGATGCGTTGTTATCACTGGTAACAACTTGTTATATTAATAAATGCATATTAAAATGCTCAAAACAATGCTCCAAGAAGTGTGGGGACGGTGTTCCCCCGCGTCCAACGCCCACTACACCCCTGGTGGTATCCCTTGTGAAGCCAAAAAGCATGTTGATGGGAAAGCTTTTCATTGTACCTATGGATACCTATTTTGGGCACATATGCAATGTGTGGATGTACTCTTTACACAAATTTATTATACGGCTCTTCAAAGAACTGCAGAAGATTCCATTATTGGGCCTTCCCAACGTTTGGAGGTCCGTTAAATCTATATAACCGTATAATCCGTATGACTGCTGCAAATACTGTAATGCTGTCAATTGCAATGTGTTTTGTGCTTCTGATCCATGTCTTTCACATCATTCGCGAGTAGTTGGCTTGCATATTGCAATGGAACTTCATTGAAAGTGAAAGTCAGCAAGTAATACTTTTCCATGCAACATCTGAAACTTTCAAGTTCTATTTGTGTAACAAACTATTTCATATCTCAGCGGAAGCCTTGAAACGGTACAAAATAATTTTTGACCCATTGTGTGATTGTCTGCTGGTCATTATCAGACCTCTGCTTCACGTTGGGGTTTTGTTCGATTTATGATTAGGTAATCATAAAGCACAGTGCACAACCGGATATGACAAACTGAAAATATTTGTCCATATATTTGCGTAAGGGATAATGTATTGTCCGTCTGTCATCATCGAAAAATAAGTCCTGCCAGGTCGAACAAGACCCCAACGTGAAGCAGAGGTCCGATAATGACCAGCAGACAATCACACAATGGGGTAAAAAATTATTTTATACCGTTTCATGTATGTGTTGACAGTGGATATATTATATATGAATGTATCTCAGGGCTGTTGGTAGTTTAATGTATTTGTGTGCTGCAATGTGATGTGATGCTTGTGTGTGCGTAGCCTTGCCATGCATCTGTGTTGCCTGATGTGTGGTGCAGCTCATCAGAGAGCTGTTCCCCGTCTGTGACTGTGATTAATGATGAGAAGCAGAGGTTAAAAAAGTGATTACTCACCAGCTGCTGCTTTTGTTTCCAGGGCTGCCTCCCCTACAGAGCCTCCTGTGATGTTTGCCCAAACTCAGGCCCACACATACACACCTACTCATACACACACACACACACACACACAGATAAACACACAAATATACCTGTGTATACACACACACTTTTATGCACACTCCACACACACAGACACACACATACACACACACGCTCACACACACACATACACCATACATACATACATTGCACATGTATGCACAAACATCATCACACAGTCATTATGTACACCCTCACAGAATATATGTTGTACACACGGAGAGACAGTTGATTCTCTTATTTGTATATTTTCGGTCATTGCTTTGCATGAAATTGATTACATTTTATAGGTATAGTGATGCCTCAGTGTCTTTAAAAACACTGTCACTTACACATTAAAGCACTCTCAAAACTGCAAATTCTGTACAATCCAGTCAATGCATACTAATGAGAGTTCTACTGTAGTTTTATCTAATGCATTCACATTTCAAACTCTGACACCCAATTTCCCATAATGAGAAATTCTAGGACATAAACACATGTATTGTGCTTTATTTGGATCTGTCTGGAATTATTAGGGGGGGGGGGGGGGACTTTGCGTTAGGCAGCTGTGCTGGTCTGTCATCAAACAGGCCGTCAGATGACAGTCCGTGTTTGTGTACGGGGGCAGCCCTCCCCTCCCTTCGCATCTCTGGGGATCAATTAGCCTGAATAGAAGCCCGCTCGCGTACACCGGAGCGAGGGAGAGCCAGCGAGGGGAGCGAGGAGAAGTCAGGCATTTGATTAAATGATCGCTGCTGCTAATAAACTCATCAGTGCCTGTGCTTTTAACACCTCAGCACACCGAATAAACAGCTCCATCAGTTTCGCCGAGCCTGGCTCACTGTCCCTTTCTGGGACGTATGCGTCTTCAAGGGTGTGCCTACATCCGCCTGTGCTCCACTTGTTTTTTTTATGGATGCCAGCTGGACGGCCAGGCAGAAAGTAGCCATGTGTGATGTGATCAGCCATGGACATCCCATGAATGCTTCATGCGTATGGATTGCTGAACTGGATGAAAAGTATAAGCAGTGAGAGGACAAGCCCTTGTTTATAGTGTAGTTAGTTAGTAGAGTATTTTTTCATAACTGGCTGCCTCTGGCATTGCCAGAAACTTCTGTTGTGAGCTGCAGTAAAATATAAGCAGAGATTTTGTAGGGCTGCGCATGTATTGATACTGCTGACAAAAGGCATTCTCATGGTAATGCACTGATCCATTTGGGCTCTTTAAAAGCACTTTGGATGGCTCTCCGGATGAATGCGTTCACCTCCAAAGTGATGGTGGAAATAAATAGCCAGAGTGGCACATTTCCTATAGCCGTCACCATCTCTTTAAATAGAAAATTAGCCCTGCCCGTGTATTGTCACATTGCATCACTCGCACCGAAAAGGATTAATCCCCGATGATGCTTGCTCTTTTTTTGTCACTCTCGCTCCCTGACATATGAGGTGAAAGGAGCGCTGGCACTGAATTCTCCCGTGGAATGGGTCTACAGGGTCATTCCGAGATGACAATCTTTACGATCAATGAGTGTTTGGGGGGTGGGGGTGGGCAAGATGAAACAGCCTCTCTGGCGCAGACAAAAATCCGTGACAACGCTGAGATAGCCCCATTCCTCTATTGGCAATCTTTCCATCAACGCGAGAAAGGGCCAGAACGATTATAGCCATATATCCAGCTCAGGTGTGAGGGTTTATGTGGGCATGAGTGAGAATGTCGAGGGATGAGACAGGGAATATAAATGCCACATTGTTACAGCTGACTGAGATGATGATGGTCAGTGATGTGAGCAGTAGACAGCACTGTAGTTATTTCTCTTATCACAAGGAAGCCATGTGAGGCGATGTATGTTGAATTATGCTGTAGCCACTCGCCACCTATCAATAACAGAGCTCCACTGCACAGACAAATTGCTCACAGCTTGCTTTATGAACATTCATCGTCAGGGTAGTCGTCAAAGAGTCAAATAGTCAAATACTCAAAATACATCATCGTCGCCATCATCATCATCATCATCATCTCATCATTACCGCCAGCCTGTTCTGATGACTAACGGTATGACAGCATTCTGAAGAGCAGTGTTGCTCATCGTAGCTACAGCCTGTTGTGTTCTGCTGTGCCTATACGGCTAGCCAGACTAGCATGCAGGGCTTATGAGGCTCTGGAAATGGGGCCACTGGCTGAACCCCGCGCTCACCCAGCTGTGAGGGATTGTTGTTTGGTGTTATTTTTATAAACTCGAGTCATTAAGAGCGGGGGGTGGGGGGGCACAACTCCACTCCCTGGAGATCCTCGAGGGCCCAGGTGACGAGGCAGGAGGGGGGCGAGAAGGGGGTCACCTTTCGGGAACAGGTATCGATCTCCCTAGCCTACCCTTTTCCGACCTCGTCCCTATTATCACCATGAAGGTGAACCCAGCGATGAGGTCACCTTTTTGTGGAGCGCCTATCGATCTGGCCCGCCTACAGTACCTATGTCATCCTAAAAAATCCAGTTCAGTTCCTCACCGTGAGACTGTGAGGCCTTCGCTTACTGGGGCTTGCCGAGAACAACTCTGGGGATGAAGTGAGGTGTGATTTTACGTGACACAAAGAGAGACATGAAAAAGATGGGAGGCAGACACCCTTAGGGGATAGAGCAACAGATTCACAGAGCCAGCGAGGAGACGATTATATCAAACATCTCACACATCAAGTGGAGCAGAGCAGACACTAATATCTTTATTTTTATATGCTTTCTTTTATGTTCATATTTATAGGCCATGTTTTGGAGTGTCAGTTTCAAATTATTTGGGTCCTTAGTTGTCATGAAGTTCATAGAGACAATCAGAGCCTTCATGCAGAAAAGAAATCAGAGCAGATGAGAAGGCAAAAATAAAAATGAAAAAATGTGTATAAAAGTTTTGGCTGCCGGCAACATCTAACAGTCCGAAACAGATGAATCCAAAGTTGGAATGGGAAGAGCAATCATTTTGCTGATGTTTCTATTGCTTTTGCCCTCAGGAAAATTTTGGCACTTTTGATGAAAACATTTGTGGACCAGGAAATGAAAAAAAGCCGAGTATGAAATGCTCAGTGCAATTCAGGCGAATAAAACTTCTCTTAGGTGTTCTTCCATTTCTAGCCTCTTAAACCATGTTCAACACCCTTTGATGAGAACTAAAACAAATGTGTCTAGTAGATATGGTACTTCATGGGTACATCTTACATACCATACACCACACTACTAGAAAGAAATGAATAAGCTTTAGGGCCCTATCATGACAGTCTAAAGCGCATCGTCACTAGTCAAAAGCTTATTCAAATTTAGTAGGATGTCCAGTCCACATTGGGAGTGTTTTTGTCATCAAACGTCGAGCGCATGGCACAACAAGGTGTTCCTAGGCTTCTTAATCAGTCATGGGTGTGTTTGGGGCGTAACATCATTTAAACAAATGAGAATGACATCTGTCATTTCCTTTAACGGCACAAAGCGCGATGTCAAAGAATGCATCAGTGTTTTGACAGTCAATGGCGCATTTGAAGGAGTCTGCTTGAAAGACCGTATGGAACAGTCATTCCACTAAACCTTTTTTTGCTTTACTAAAACTTAGCATAGCCTTTACGCATTTGCACTCGTCTATTATTTGAACTCATTGGCAAAGTGAAACTAACTTCACCATGGTGTCAGTCAACAAGACAGTTATACGTAGTAACTTACTTTCACTATTGACTGACAATGGGTTACCATCGAAAACATAGGCTGGAAAAAACAACACTTACTCTAATATTTTTCGAATGACTGAATAAAACAACGTTTATCCTGCAGAGGAGTTGCTTATATCTCGTGATAGTGCGTCTTCAGCTGTGCTCTCGTCTAATCACTTTTAACCGTCATTACCAATTTGCAAATGCATTGTGAGATGTATTTCGTAATATCTTTATTCTATGATATTTATATCTAATTATGTTTCCCATTGTAGCCTAATCGTGTTATTTCAATGTTTTGCATGGATGTGCGATGGTGTGCGTTCATGGAGGATAGAAGGATGGTGCGTTGTGCACCCGCCAATATGACTATTGATAATGCGCTCTTAAAATAACATATAAACAACTCGCCATAGACTTCTGACCAGGTTTCTCTTGGTCAGTGGCGTAATGCGTTTTAGGTGGTGTACAATAGCGATTTTTAGACAATGCGCTAGGCTACTCCCTAGATTGTTAATTACTACACCCCTGGGCGCATTGTTTAAAAAATACACATGCAAAATAAGAAAATAAACTTTGCGCCGGGTGGAAAACGAGTTTTACGCCATGTGCCAGGGTGCAAAATAGGACCCATAAACTGTAGTCTTTTAGCGAGTCAGAAGAAATATGTAAGCTTTACAAGAATCAATTGGTAGTGGGGATGTGTAAACTTTAAGTGAAGGAGTGAACATTTGACATGGATTACAGGCCTTATCTTTGAAATTTCCTAGACCAAAACCCACAAGCAAACACAAAGAATAAAGATAAAGTAAACTCAGCTACTTTTCTTTAGGATGTGAACATAAAGATAAATATTACATAATGTAGATAAATACATACATAAATACATACATAAAACTTTTTTTTTTCAAGTGCTGCAAGTGGTATGAACTGTTTTTTTTCTGCCATGCAGACTAAGAATCCACCCACACTCCTTAGTACACTGCACATAAGCAGAATAATTGGGTAGGAGAGAAGCTCAAAGACAGATGTTTTTCTCACAGTATCTATTTCAGCGATAGCTATCACTATAAGGGCCCTAGTTTGAGGACAAAAACGTCTTGGCGAAACAGCAGCTTATGCATGTTGTTGCACAAAAAGATTACTTTTTTCCGGGCAAACCCACTGCAAAATGGGTGGTGGGCAGAGCCAGGCCAAAGTTAATTGTAAGGTTTAGTTAAATCTGAACAACAACAATATTGAGCAATTGATGTAAACCGAATGCATCAGATGATATTGCAACATGAGAAAATGACAATGTCGCTGTGGATTCAAAACAGTGTTCATCAGGAGCTCCTTTAAAAGGAATAACGTGCAATGATTCTTTTGTTGATCTAAACAATACAATTTGTTGAAACCTCTTATGCTCTCTTGATAAACATCAGATTAGTACAAACATGGTAAATCAAGATACATTAGATTCCCTGTGTTTAATGACTTTCAAGATTAATTAATTCACCCCTTCATACTTGTCATTTACTTCTATCAGACCAGAGTGTTGATTTGTCAAGTTAGTTGTTAGAATAGTGTGTTTATGTCTCACCACTCTCTGATATCGTCATAGTTTGGAGCCATTTTGGAAAAAAAACACGCTGTTGTCTCATGGAAGAGGAGGAAGATGAGTTATTGCCGCGTGGAAGTAGCTCGACACCTCGCTAAAACTTGGACAGCGTGCTAACATCTCACTCAGGGAGTTACACACTCAGCATCGCAGAAAGTTATGTTGACAGAGACTGTCAGATTTGTGCTTCATTTCATCAGATGGAGGGAGGCATTTTTCAGAAGACACATGTGCTGTCAGTGGAGGCTGACATTGTCATTTGGCCTCGAATAGAGGAATGCACGAGTGGGGGCTCACAGAGTAACACACACACACACACACACACACACACACACACACATACACACTCTCTCTCATACACACACACACAAGCGCTGTCAAAAGAGGTTTTTGGTAGCATCAGTGCAGAGAGATTTAGGAGTTCTCAGATGCCATGAGATAGATGGATGAGTATAATGCGGGCCTGAGGGAGAGAGAACAACCATTCAGAATGACAGTGTCCAGACAACACACACACTCTCTCTCTCTCTCTCTCTCTCTCACACACACACTAAGGCCCTTATTCTCCACCGTGGTGCATGGCACAAAGTTTATTTTCGTATTTTGCACATCTAGGGGTGTGGTCTGGCGCATTGTCTAAAAATCGCTATTGTACACTACCTAAAACGCATTACGCCACTGACCAAGAGAAACCTGGTCAGAAGTCCATGGCGAGTTGTTCATGTGTTATTTTAGGAGCACATTATCAACAGTGATATTGGCGGGTGCATAATTCACCATCCTTCTATCATCAATGAACGTGCAGCAGCGCACATCCATGCAAAATATTACAAATTACACAATTACAATGGGAAACATAATTAGAATAAAGATATTACGAAAAACATCTCACAATGAGTAGTTATTCCCCATCATTTGCAAATTGGAACTATACTCTCATTCCAGCATCATAATTAAGGAACACCATGGGCACAGCAGCACAATGATATCATGCAGCACCTGAAAATAGAATTCTAGTCCCTGTAGGTTAACTTCCAGCAACAAGGTTGAGCTGCAGCAGACAAATTGTGACTGGATTATTACGCCTGAATGAGAGTATAGTTCCATGTCAAATCAGCCTAGAAAATCGCTACATTTCATTTTCTGTTGGTCTTATTACACTTTCTAACTTGAGAGGAGACAAGTTTTAAATAGGAAAATTACCGGAAATCTTAGCCACTTTTATCTAATGTTCTAGTCAGATTCAATGATCTATGCTAGGCTGGAGCTAAAAAGAAAGGTAAAAATCAATTGTTTAACTCAAGGGGAGGTAGAAAATGAGTGTAATTCCCCAAATTGTGGAATATCCCTTTAATCAAGATGAATGCGTCTTCAGCTCATAAAGGATTTAATGCTTATGAGTTTCAAATAGACACATTTAAAAGGGGCATAAAATCCCATTTCATATCAATATATTACCATCTTGATAATACAAATGAAAATGGTTGGCTTGCTGAAGGTATACACAGACATTATTCACATGACACGTCTCTACATGCTTTATCAAACACATCACAAAGATACAGTATACCATTAGCCAAAACATGACTCAAAATGACTGATTCTTCTCTATTATTGTGTTACATGCTCCAAATGTACAGTAAAGCACTTTGAGAAAATGAAAATGTTGCATAAGGGGCCATTTACACCAACAAATTTACCCGGTAAATTTACCTGTTTGGGCATGTCTCCCTTCACAGAACCAGTCCCTAAGGCCTTCTACCGAGGCTTTTTCAGGGCCAAAATAGTACCTACCCCGGGGTAGGTAACCTACTTTTTTTGGTCGCGAAAAAGTCCTTGATGCTGATTGGATATAACTATACAGAATAGGGCTGTCAATCGATTAAAAAAAATAATCTAATTAATTACATACTCTGTGATTAATTAATCTAAATTAATCGCATATATCATTTTTGCTGTGAAAGTATTTTAAATATTTAAATTCAAATGAATCATTGATTAATCAGCATTAGTGACATTAAAGTTCAAAAACTCTTTTATTATTATTTTCACTGTTCAAATAATTGCCATAATAATCTATGATATGACCTAATATGCTGAGGAAATAAATTCAAAAGTGCTTCGGGAAGAAGTTTTTTTTTCACATACAAGGCATTTCAGGCCACAGATATAACCTAGGGGACACAATGAAAATAAATTAACACTCCCCTCAATGTCAACACTTATTTCTTTGCATTGATGGGCGACTATAGAGTTGATGAACTCCGGTGATATGCAAATTCCTTGCTGCAGACATTGCAGAGAACTTTATTTTCAACAATTTATTTTTTATCAACACCATCAGGCTGTTGATAAAAAAATAATGATCCAGGCAGCACGTTTTCTTCTGTCTCCTTCATTTTACAGTCTAATTTTTACTGACTAGAACGGCTCAGGGTCAAAAGTCATACGGAATCGATTAATCTGCACTTATTTTTTAAATCAGTTATTTTTTCTCAAATTAATTAATCGAAATTAATCAGTTATTTTGACAGCCCTAATACAGAAACGTATGATAGGCTACTCAACGAGTGAAACTAACTAGACTCCATCACCTTAGTTTATTAACTTAAAACAATTTTAGGTTACCCTTTACTTGACAGTATCGACATAAGAGTGACATGATACTGTCATGAACGTGTCATAAACAAGTTATAAGCGTTTATGACATAACGCTTCAGTTATTAGGTGACATTCAGTTTTTGTCATAACAAGTTAGGATTAGGGTTAGGTTTAGGGTTAGAGTTAGAGGTGTGTCATGTGTCATGACAGTGTCATGCCACTCTTATGTCGATACTGTCAAGTAAAGTGTTACCCAATTTTAATTGTTGTTAGAATACAATTAAGAAGCAAAGGTAGTGTTTTTGTTAGATTTCAATTATGTGAGTTGTTACGGCCAGCTCGTGAACAGACCGCAACTTAAAGAGAGACAACAACAGTTTCAAATTCAACCATTTATTAATGATAGCAACATTAACAAACTAAAGTGTCTAGGGAGATGAATGTTGAAGAGTGCGTGTATGCTTGAATGTAAATGGCAGTAGGCTATCAGCATGTAAGATGAATGATAAGTGAAAGGCAAAGGGGGAAAAGATAAATAAAGAGGAGAGAAAGACTAACGTGCTAGTGTAAAGGAATATCAAAGTTCCTGCAAGAAAGGAGGAAAAAGTGCCTACCGAGAGAGATACAGAACCCCTTTTATAGCCCCACCCAATACAGGTCCATGTAATAATCCAATTAGCCTAACCAGGCCAAGGCCTGACCGTGCACTGACAGACCAGGACCTGAAGGTGGCACAGGGGGTCGTAACAGAGTCTAAAAGTTAGCTGTTGCCATTATCACCATCCCTGACCACTTCAGGACACTGCAAGGGGAATCTACAAATTAACTTGTTGACATTTTGATAGCACTGCTAAGCTGGCTATTAGTTGAATGGCATGGCCAAATAAATACCCATGGCCATAAATGCCACCCTCTCCATTTTCAAAAATAACATTGTGCACACTAGGGCTGGGCGATATGGCTGAAAACTGTATCACGATATAAGTATTTCATATCAGTCGATATAGATAATTATTGATTTTTTTTTAATCTATTTCAGATAAGGACCAGAAGGAAAAAAAAGTTAAATGTAAACACTTTTATTTTAAACTTAACCTTCCTCTGATTTTAATCACCTCAGTTATCAATCAAAGCAAACAGGGAAAAGAAATAGCAACACAATCTTGAAAAACACTCAAATAAACTAGATGTACCGCATAGCGGTACAAAATATGACCGCCGCTCAGTCCTGTACATCCGTTCCGCGAAAATGAATCACACTTCAATTTGTCTCCATATTTTACTCCATCCCCCACTCTTGAAACTTTTGTGTATGCTTGTTTGGCATGCCTGAGTGTGTGTGTGCAGCTGCACAGAAAGTAGCCTACTGGTGCTGAAAAGGTGAATAGATTGTCGAATAGCCAAAGAAGATGTAGCATTGTTATTAAACCTTTAAACTCTCTAAACAATCACAAGTAGGGCAGTTCATCACAGTTCATCCATTGCAACTGGATTGATGAAAGGTCACTTACACCTGTAGGCTACATTGTATTTGGGAAAAGCAAAAGGTATCAGCATAATGTTATTTATTTATTTATTTATTTTATTTATAAACAAAAACATCTCTGTCAGTTCCATGCCGTTTTCAACAGCTATCAAAAACAAAGGTCATTTTTGGATGGATGGATTTTCATCAGACAATAATTATGTCCAGTGTATTTCGTTGTGTCGTTCAGAATGGGTGATGCTGTTGGTTTTCCCATTTTGGTACAGTTGGTACAGTCCTCCCTCAGATGTGAGGGGTCGTTTTGTCCTTAGTCTAACAGTCTCACATGGAGAACTATTACTTTAGTTCATGTAATAGCCTACTTTATTGTCAATGCACAAATTAAGTAACAGTAGTCTGAAACGTTATTGTTAATGCACAAATTAAGTAACAGTAGTCTGAAACGAAATGCTGTTTTACATCTAACCAGTGGTGCAAATAACTGACATGTCCAAATGGGCCTTGATGAAATATGCGTCGCTAGACTGTTCATACACATTTTAAGGGGCCAAAGTTGAAGAGCTGTTGTCCGTTATTGTTCGTGCAAATATAGGCTGATTCATGTTTCCTTGCATTGTGTAACTGAGGTCCATGGCTAGTCTGGCTTTCACCAGACCAAGCTCAATCTTTTAAGAAATCAAAAAATAAATAGCGGGCAGATCAGGCTGGGTTCACCCGATATTGTTTAATTTTCCGATTGAGATATCCACGCTCTGGCTATTCTAAATGCAAAAATGCATCAGGGAGTTATGACAAAACTGTAACTAACAAACTAGATCCTAATAGAAAGCTGTTAGCTTCCCTAAGCTACAGGTATGCTTATAAGGTAGGCCTATTTACAACATAAATTGTCAATAGGCTATGCTGGCGACACAAATAAAATCTCCTTTGGAAACCAATGGCTTACGCCTTACAGTATCAAGCGGACTTAAACTGACACATCGTGGCGAAAAGTTGTAATAAAATTCACGCAGCTCCATGAGTCAAGGAAAGCGCGAATGAAGTAGCCACTTCTAAATGGGACCCACTACACAGTAGCTTAAGGTGTGTTGCTAAAGCACCCCCAGAGAATGCCAGGTCAATCATACACATAAAATTTGGTGCAGTTCTGAACATCTTAACTGAAGATAGGGGCGATTAAAGCAGAATAATATTGCATTTTCATTTTTTACCAGGGGGGGTGCAAATCACAAATGAGTGATTATGGGCCAGGTTGATGTGGGCCCTTGAGACCAACATACCATAAAAGACTCTTCATCCTCAGTGCCACGGTTCAGGTAGTTATTTAGGAAAAACTGCTTTTTTTTGCGGTTCGGGGGGCCCAGCACGGGGGGGGGGGGAGTGGCCCCCGGGGACGAAACAAAATTTTTCCGTAAAAGTCTAGTGGGGCTACATACCCACCAAATTTCATGTGCCCCGGTGGTTTGGTGTCCCGGGTATCGTTGACCAAAAATTCAGGAAGTAGATGACAGAAAATATTGTAAACAAAGTAGCTTAATTTGCTAGTTTATCATAGTCTACTGTTTCCCCACATGTGTTTAAGTTTTAAATGAATACTTTTTCTCCTTGAGACAGGCCCGTTTGAGTCCGTAGTTTTCTATTTACATCGGGATTGAGATGATTAGAACTTGATCGGTCAATTTGAATGCTACAGTTTTGAACAAATTCGTGCAGCGTGCTAATGATGCTGCTACTCTGAATGCATCCATGATCCCCATATCCAAATGAAAATGTAAACATAGGTCGCACTTTTGGCGCAGATGCAAGTTCTGGCGCATACTGTGAAATTGGCTGCCTAAAACTGTTTCTCTCAGTTTATATGGAAACGTGCAACCAAAGTTTTCCAAAATCTCTACTCTGGCCGGAGTTTTTAGAAAGAATAGTTTTCAGAGGCGAATTCTCTGTTTGCGTGTAAATGAAGGGCACAAACGAAGGGGAATGTCTCCATAAAAGGGGTCTGGAAGTAAACAATTCCAAACACAAGTGTTTATGTAGAGTAGCCTAAACACGTCTACTCTTCTGCGTTGTCCTCCCTCAATGAACGGCAGGACAAGACCAGTTTGTTAGTTATCAGTCTGGTGAAAATAACAATGGGGTTGGCTGCGCCTGCAGATGTAGTCTAACCGTACGCTCTGGGCGTACTTCCGAACTCTGCACAGTATCCCATTAACTGCATGACAATAACCTATGCTATTTACATTTTTCTGTTAAAATAAACACTTATCAATATCAAATGCAGAACTATATGCACGCACACATTTTATTTGAGCAGGAAAGAGAATGACAGCGCACACAGGCACAACTTCTAGGCTACTTTGTTACTGGTTACCACCACACCATGTTAAGCTAATTCACTAACTCAAGTATGCGTTTGAGGGAGGTAAAGCTCTGTTTACGTGTAAACAAAAGGGCCAAACGCATAAAAAAGTACGCGTTTATACAAATATCTAGATGTGTAATGACCCCTGAGCCTACCTAAAACATTCACTTACTCATAGAGCAAGTAGTAGAATATTATTGTTAATTGGCCAAATGGTGAGATGCCAAAATAAGTTTAAGTTACACTGGCCCTAAAATAAGGCCAGAGCCGGACAGTAACGGAGTACATTTACTTGAGTACAGTACTTGAGTACAATTTTGAGGGATCTGTATTTTACTTGAGTATCATTTTTGGGGAGTACTCATGACTTTACTCAAGTACATTTGAGAGACAAATATTGTACTCTTTACTCCACAACATTTCTATCCATATAACTGTGAGTACCCGTTACTACTAGGAAAAAAGAAAAATCTCGGAAACCCTCAATTTGTTGTTTCCCTCTCAAACGTGATTGGATTGTGCAGGCGCCACTGATTGGGACAGCCTATCAGCAATCACCTTCAGCTTTCCGCCAAAGTCAACTCCATGGTTAGATTTAGATAAGAGACGAAACAATGGATGAAGACGCAGCAGGTCCATCCCGGGAATGTGCCAACCTGTGGCCCTACATCGCCAGACTATTTCAATTTTCTGAACAAGTTAATGATTGTTTTCGCTTGAAGTGTTTCAATTACAAAATTGTCACGATTCAGACAGACGACCAGAGGACCACAATTGCGTCACACCAGAAAGTTTATTAAACTTAAGGGAAAAGGGAAGTGGGGAGTGAGTGAAGGCTCCAGGGGTTACTGGGAATAACAGGGATACAGGGGTTCCGTCCAATGTGCTGTGTCTGTGTCCCACCCAGTGGCAGCGATGCGTCCTATGACGCCGGTGGTGGGTGGTCCGGAAGTCCTGGGGGGGGGAACACAGACACAACAGGGCGGATGAAACAAGGCAGAAGTACAGTTCAAGGGAAATCCAAATTCGTAGTAGCAAGGCAGAAAGCAGGTCTGGTTTTCTGGGGCAGAAGAGTATCCAAGATTCAGGCAGGTCCGGGGTCACAAAACAAGAGTGAGCCAGAAGCGCGAGCAAACAGGTTCCGGGTGTGAGCTTTGCAGACGATCTGACAAAGGAGAGCTGAAAGACAGGGCTTTAAATACTGGGAGAGGTTAGTGGGTAATGCAGCGCAGCTGGCAGAGTAATTAGAGCAGAGCAGAGCAGGGACAGGTGAAGCTAGTTAGGCTGAGTAGAGAGAGTGGTGAGCAGAGTGGAAGAAAATGGAAACCAATTAAGGTGGTAACCCGGTGGAGTGAGAGGGCTCATGACAGAACCCCCCCCCAAGGGACGGCCCCAGAAGTCCCAAGAGCAACACCACGCCGGGCGGGAGGAGGGGAGCCGGAGGAGGGCTAGAACTCCTCCGAACGGTCCGAGTGAACGTCCTCATCCTCGGAGGAAGCCGGAGGGTCGTGGTCGGGAGATGGGACAGGTCCCGAGACAGGGTCAGGCACAGGACAGGAAGCCGAGCGGGCAGGACGGTCAGGGACCCCTCTGGGGCGGCCCCTACGGATTGCAGGTTGATCAGGATGCCGTTGGTGGAAGGCGGTGATGAGAGTCCGATCCACAATCCGACTAGCCGGGACCCAGGTCCTTTCCTCAGGTCCATAGCCCTCCCAGTCAATGAGGTACTGGAGACCCCTACCCCTCCGTCTGGACCGAAGCAGGCGGCGGACGGTGTAAACCAGACCACCATCGACGAGCCGTGGAGGAGGAGAAGGCGCAGCAGGGACCAGCGGACTCTCATGAATGGGCTTAATCTTAGACACATGGAAAGTGGGGTGCACCCTCATGGAATTAGGCAGTTGGAGCCGGACAGCAGTTGGGCTAATCACTCTTACAATAGGGAATGGGCCAAGGAACCGAGGTGCCAGCTTTTGCGACTCCACCCTGAGTGGCAGGTTCTTCGATGACAACCACACCCTTTGACCAACATGGTAGGTGGGAGCAGGAATTCTCCGACGGTTGGCCCCGGTAGTGTAGCTGGCAACGGATCTGAGGAGTGTGGCTCGGGCTTGTGACCAGGTGCGGCGACATCGACGGGCAAAAGCAAGTGCAGATGGGCAAGTAACCTCCCCTTCCTGGCTGGCAAATAGAGGAGGCTGGTATCCATAAACACATTGGAAGGGGGACATACCGATGGCAGAGCAGGTCAGAGAATTGTGTGCGTACTCCACCCATGTCAATTGCTGCGACCAGGAGTGGGGGTTGCGTGAGGTCATGCATCGCAGTGCCTTCTCGAGCTCCTGATTTGCCCGCTCTGACTGCCCATTGGATTGGGGATGGAATCCGGAAGTCAGACTGACTGTGGCTCCCAGCAGGTGACAGAACTCCTTCCAAAAGGCGGAGGAGAATTGTGGGCCACGGTCAGAAACTACATCCCTTGGCAGTCCGTGGATCCGGAAGACGTGTTCCAGGACCACCTGGGCGGTCTCCTTGGCGGTTGGGAGCTTGGGGAGGGGAACGAAGTGTGCCATCTTGCTGAATCGGTCAACTATGGTCAGAATGACGGTCATGCCACTTGAAGGGGGCAGCCCCGTGACAAAGTCAAGGGCGATGTGAGACCAGGGACGTCTGGGCACAGGCAGGGGCTGCAGCAATCCGGCTGGGGGCTGGCAGGACGACTTGTGTTGGTTGCAGATGCGGCAGGCTTGGACGAATTCCCGTACATCCCTTCTCAGAGAGGGCCACCAGAACCTCTGGGCGAGCAGGTTGTAAGTGCGGGTGGAGCCAGGGTGACAAGCTAGGCGGGAGTCATGTCCCCACTGAATGACCTGGGACCTCAGGTTTTCGGGGACAAACAGGCGGTCAGCTGGGCAAGCGCTGGGACCTGGCTGGTTACGGAGAGCTTCCAGCACCTGTTCCTCAACAGCCCAGGTCAGAGCTGCTACGATGCAGGGACTTGGCAGAATCGACACAGGATCCTTGGAGGGGGTGTCATCCTTCTGGAATTGACGGGAGAGGGCGTCTGGCTTGGTGTTGCGTGATCCAGGCCGGTATGACAGAGTGAAATTAAACCTGGTGAAGAACAGGGACCAGCGGGACTGCCTGGAGTTCAACCGTTTGGCCGTGCGGATGTACTCCAAGTTCTTATGATCGGTCCAAACGAGAAATGGAATGGTGGACCCCTCCAGCCAGTGACGCCACTCCTCCAAGGCAAGCTTCACAGCCAGCAGCTCTCGGTTCCCTATGTCGTAATTGCACTCAGAGGGGGACAACCGACGTGAGAAAAAGGCACAGGGATGGAGCTTCCTATCCTCCGCAGCCCACTGAGAAATCACAGCACCAACTCCCACATCCGAGGCGTCCACCTCCACAATGAATTGCCGGTCCACATCAGGCATCTGGAGGATGGGAGCGGAGGTGAACCTTACCTTGAGGGTACTGAAGGCTTTGTCGGCTGCTGGGGTCCAGGTGAAGGGTTGCTTGGTGCTGGTTAGAGCAGTGAGAGGGGCAGCAATGGTACTGTAGTTCCGGATAAACTTTCTATAGAAGTTAGCAAACCCCAGAAACTGTTGCAGCTTCTTTCTGTTCTCCGGAACTGGCCATGAAGTGACTGCTGATATTTTGGCAGGATCCATTTGGATACTTCCCTCTGCCACTATGTACCCCAGGAAGGCCACTGTCTTGACGTGAAACTCACATTTCTCTGCCTTGGCGTAGAGGGAATTCTCCAGGAGACGATGAAGGACTTGCTGGACATGGCGGGTGTGTTCAGACAGGTTTCTGGAGTAGATTAAGATGTCATCCAGGTAAACGAAGACAAACTTGTTTAACATGTCCCGCAGCACATCATTCACTAGAGCCTGGAACACAGCAGGAGCATTGGTGAGGCCAAAAGGCATAACCAGATACTCGTAGTGGCCTGTTGGTGTATTGAATGCGGTTTTCCATTCATCTCCCTCCCGGATCCGCACTAGGTGGTAAGCGTTTCTGAGATCCAACTTGGTAAAAACAGTGGCTCCCTGGAGCAACTCAAAGGCAGAGGTGAGCAGAGGCAGAGGGTAACGGTTTTTCACTGTGATGTCGTTGAGTCCCCTGTAGTCGATGCAGGGGCGAAGAGATCCGTCCTTCTTCCCCACAAAGAAGAAGCCAGCACCAGCAGGAGATGAAGATGGACGGATTAATCCTGCGGACAGAGAGTCGTTGATGTAGTCCTCCATGGACTTTCTTTCAGGAGCAGACAACGAATAAAGACGGCCCTTTGGAGGGGCTGTTCCAGGGAGGAGGTCGATGGCACAGTCGTACGGTCGGTGAGGGGGCAGAGATGTGGCTCTTGCTTTGTTAAACACTTCTCTGAGACCATGGTAGCATTCTGGGACATTGGAGAGGTC
Organism: Alosa sapidissima; assembly: GCF_018492685.1. Classification (NCBI taxonomy): domain Eukaryota; kingdom Metazoa; phylum Chordata; class Actinopteri; order Clupeiformes; family Clupeidae; genus Alosa; species Alosa sapidissima. Next base: position 18,089,985 of record NC_055958.1, on the reverse strand, counting down.
AGGAGCGGAGTTAGTGGGTACTGGCCGAGGGGGTAGTGCGGCAGCAAGCAGGCAGGTTCGGTGGCAGTCCTCCCCCCACTCCCTGATCACCCCGGTCACCCAGTCGAGCTGAGGGTTGTGCCGGCGGAGCCATGGGTAACCCAGGATGAGGGGTTGGCCTGGAGAGGGGAGCAGGTGAAACTGGATAGTTTCTTGATGGTTTCCGGACAGACCCATCGAGACCGGGGCCGTGACATGAGTGACCGATCCGAGTAAGTGTCCGTCCAGTGCCCGGGCAGGAATAGGAGGTGTCAAACGGTGGTTCTCCAGTCCCAGTTGGCGTGCCAGCTTGATGTCCATTATGTTGGCTTCGGCGCCAGAATCCACCAGAGCAGCCAGGGTGTGAGTTGAGTCAGAGAGGCGGAGGTGAACTTGCAGCAGGGGTTTGCGGTCGGAGGACTGGATGGTCATTGAGCTCAACCGGACTCCCCCTATGCCCGGTGAGCTTCGGCTTTTAAAAGGGCAGGTTACCACACGATGTCCATCACCTCCACAATAGAGGCAGAGGTTTGAGGTGAAGCGGCGCTGGCGCTCTGCAGGAGTGAGAGAGGCTCGCCCAATCTCCATGGGCTCAGACTGGTCAAGCTGACTTGGGTGAGTGGCAGTAGATGACAGGAGCCCCGTCGGATCTCTCCGAATGCCGGTAGTTGGTGGACCTTGGCGCCCCCTCTCACGACGACGGGTCTGTATCCTTCTGTCGATCCGGACAGTCAGTGCGATGGCTTCATCAAGAGTGGAAGGCAGTTCATGGGAGACCAACTCGTCCTTGATATAGTCGGCCAAGCTATGGAAGAACGCGTCCACCAACGATGGTGTGTTCCAAGAACTTCGTCTTGCCAGGGTTCGGAAGTCGATGGAATGGTCTGCGACTGTACGTCTGCCTTGTCGAATACTGAACAGTTCACGAGACGCCTCTGCGGTTGGTGAATCCAGGTCAAACACCTTCAGCATCTCCTCAGCAAACAGGTTGAAGGTTGCACATGCGGGGGTTTGACGTTCGAACTCTGCTGTTCCCCAGAGTCGAGCTCGGCCCGTCAGGTGAGTGATGGCATACCCAACTTTAGCCCCTTCCGTGGCGAAGGTCCTTGGCTGCAAGGAGAACTGAAGTCGGCAGCTAGTCAGGAATGGCCGGACCTGGGTTGAATCGCCGTTGAACCGCTCGGGGTTTCCAATCTTGGGTTCCGGAGCAGCGGCTGCAATGACCGGGGCAGGTAACTCAGGGGCAGGGCTGGTGGGCAGACTGCCTGGAACTGGGCCGGTGGGCGGAGTGGCTGGGGTAAGGTTGGGGAGGAGTTGGATGATCATGGCGAGTTGTTGTTGTTGCTGCTGGAACTGCTGATGCTGTTGGTGGCCGACCTGAAGCAGGGAGGTGATGTCGCCGCTCATGCGGGCTAGCCCGCTCTCAGTGTGTTCCAGGCGTTGCATGGCGGTGGGTTGCTCAGGTTCGTCGGTTTCCATGTCGGGGAAAGTGTGCGCTGAGTCCATGATGGTCAGATCGTACTGTCACGATTCAGACAGACGACCAGAGGACCACAATTGCGTCACACCAGAAAGTTTATTAAACTTAAGGGAAAAGGGAAGTGGGGAGTGAGTGAAGGCTCCAGGGGTTACTGGGAATAACAGGGATACAGGGGTTCCGTCCAATGTGCTGTGTCTGTGTCCCACCCAGTGGCAGCGATGCGTCCTATGACGCCGGTGGTGGGTGGTCCGGAAGTCCTGGGGGGGGGAACACAGACACAACAGGGCGGATGAAACAAGGCAGAAGTACAGTTCAAGGGAAATCCAAATTCGTAGTAGCAAGGCAGAAAGCAGGTCTGGTTTTCTGGGGCAGAAGAGTATCCAAGATTCAGGCAGGTCCGGGGTCACAAAACAAGAGTGAGCCAGAAGCGCGAGCAAACAGGTTCCGGGTGTGAGCTTTGCAGACGATCTGACAAAGGAGAGCTGAAAGACAGGGCTTTAAATACTGGGAGAGGTTAGTGGGTAATGCAGCGCAGCTGGCAGAGTAATTAGAGCAGAGCAGAGCAGGGACAGGTGAAGCTAGTTAGGCTGAGTAGAGAGAGTGGTGAGCAGAGTGGAAGAAAATGGAAACCAATTAAGGTGGTAACCCGGTGGAGTGAGAGGGCTCATGACAAAAATAGTATTTTGTATTTGAAATACGTATTTTAAATACATGTATTAGAAATACTGCCCATCCCTGGCAACATGGTAAAAAGATGAAAATGACTTGATTTTACTTCCAATTCATTTTACATTCTCCAAGGTATCAACATTAACATTTTTCATAACTCCATGTAGGACATTTCTGTACATAAATGTAAGCACTGTGGCAGTAGTAATGCAATATTTAGAAAATGCAGGCTACTCTTGATACTCAAGTACTTTTAAAAACAAGTACTTCAGTACTTTTACTTAAGTAGACATCTGACTTGTACTTTTACTTGTACTTGAGTAAAATTTAGCAAAGGGTATCTGTACTTTTACTCAAGTAATGAAGCTGTGTACTCTATCCGCCTCTGCATAAGGCAGGCTATATCCTTCACTGCAACAATGTGCAGTAATTACGAATTCTCATAGATTGTATTTAGAAGTATTTAGGTGTTATTGCAACATCAGCATAGAGGATTCTGACTTAATGCAACTTCAGTAATGTCTGACTAACCTTCGAGCATCATTTCCATGAAATCACTGGAGCTACTCTTGCCTACCTTCGGTGTCATGCGAAACATGAATGATCACATTACCTCAGCAGTCTGATAAATCCCTCTAGGGTACCTTTTGAACCTTCTAATGGAGACATGACAGCTGAGAGGGCCAAGTGAGAGGGTGTAGCCTGTAATTTTCCCACTTTCTAAAATTTCTCCCCTATGGAAACTGGACTTTAGTCCTCAGACAGCGCAGTTCACTTTGAACACCAATGATTCCCCTGTGTTGCGAAATACTCAAGCAACAAATTCAGACAGGAAATTGAAATAGCTTTTTGTGCTTGTTTTTTTTCCTGAAGACTTGGGCTACAGGAAACGTGTATTACAGCTTTCCCCCTCATCCTCAAAGAGTCTGAGCAGGACAGAAAGTAATCACACCAACCTCCATCCACTCAGCTTCCCTCCACACCAGAAATTAAATTAAAAACTGTCCCTCACGCTTCTACCTCCAGCATCGAAATGAGAGCAGCGTGTGCTTGCTGGATAATCAATTAAAGCCTGTTTAAGGTGAACTTGTGCGTCTGTCAGTCTCTCTTCCCTCCCGGCATTTTTGTGAGAATGAGGATCACTACACACACACACACACACACACACAAACATGTCAGCGCGCGCGCACACACACACGCACACTTACACACACACACACACACACACACACACACACACACACACACACCTTCACCACCTTCATGCCTGCTAAAACAGCTTGGAAGTGGTTATGTGCTGTTCTCCATGTGAGACTGTTAGACTAAGGACAAAACGACCCCTCACATCTGAGGGAGGACTGTACCAACTGTACCAAAATGGGAAAACCAACAGCATCACCCATTCTGAACGACACAGCGAAATACACTGGACATAATTATTGTCTGAAACACATTTTCTGTAGCCTGGCTAACATCATATTCTCAAAAGAGAGTTGGTCTGGGGATGGTTTGTTCATTTCTGATTTCCAAAGGACCTTTCCATCAGCAAAATTTAATTGGTTAAAAAACATTTTCAGAAGTGCACCAAACACATCTTTATTTTAAATGCAGTTGTTTACTGAGTTCAAAGAAGATACAAGTCCATTCCATTTACAGTAATATTTATGCCATCAGTGCAGTCATGTGTTGTGTTCAGCAGTGCTCTTAATGGCGCTCTTCCCTGTCTCTCATCGTAAGACCTGACTGGTTCCTGGGTTTTCGGTGATTTTGGAAATTGCTTTGATTTGAGGAATTGTTGGATTGGATCAACAGATTCAACACATTCACATCCAGATTCATCTGGGTTTAGCCAGGTTACATTCTATGGGAACTTTTAGTTATATTCTGCAGTCAAATTGGTAATTTGTGGTGTTGCATGCATGAGTAGATGTAAAACTGATCGTTATCAAATTTGGGTAATTGCAGTGAATATGTACCATGGTAATAAGGTCATGTCAATTATTTCCAGCTCCAGTGCCTGAGCACTGCTAAAAACCGTGTTTACATGTTGATAAGTAGACAGGCTATCCCTGCAGACTTGCCTCTGCACTTCATCTCCTCATTAGCATTCTTCAGTCCCATCGGCCTTTCTCCTCAATAGGTTTGAAGGGAGAGGTGAGAGATAGACATCTTCAAAGGCTCACTCTTAAGGGCTCTGTGCAGTGGTGAGAGGAGGCGTAGATAAGGCTTCATGCTGAAAAACATGCATTTGTGTCAAATTCACATCCATAAGCAAGCCACGTCCCATAAGCAGTTGAATAATTCTTTGTTGTTATTTTCAAACAGCCACACTGGCTTTCCCCGAGCTGTTTCCACATCTCAATGCTTGATATTGCTATTAAGGAATTGTAATTTAACGGCTAATTGAGTGGTAGCTCTTATATAAATGTCTCCTGAGTGAACATCGAACACAATATGTGCTCGCCACTTTGTTCATTATAATTCAGAAATACCAAAGATATTTTCACCGAAACATTTGTTTTGAGAAATGGCTGCACCATGGGACAACACACACACACACACACACACACACACGCACACACACACACACACACACACACACAGACATGCACAAATACCCTCACACAAACACAGATATTGCAGATCATTTATGTAAATATTTCCCGGCGACCTCAGCGGAGCTCAGCGTGCAGCACCTGCTCCTGTTTGCCAGAGCCCGACTGGCAGGGAAATGAAAAGCCGAGCTCCGGCAAAGCCCGGAGCAGCGGAGGATGGAGGAGAGGAGCACGCCGCTTAGTTCCAGCACGCGCAGGGCTCAGTGGCACACGAGTGTCATTAGAACTGCTAGCGCCCAGGCTGAAATCCCACCAAAACAAATTAATAAATAAAACGTTTTTAAAAAAACACAGCAGTGTTTGTACTTGTCCTCCATTCATTGCAGATTCAAGGGATTTCTTCAGCCTTCTTTTGGTCTCTCGCTTTCATGGGACTGTAATTTGTGATGAAGGCGAAGCAAGGGATGGAGTTGTGATGCTATTATTGATGTCCACGAGCCGTGGAGAAGTGTGTTATTTACCCCCCTGACGGTTTCTGATGTGTATGAATCCTCCCGACTAAACCTCACAGATGAAAAAGAAAATTAAAAAACTAGCAAGATAACATTAAACAAGCCTTGTTAAAGCTGAAGACTGAGTCCCCATTCCACATAGCCGACACCTGCTATACCACACCATTAGCTACTGAGACCAGCTCGCTGGGTGAGAGTGATATAGTCTGTCATATCTGTGACAGCTGTGAGTGGATGTAGATCTATGGGACTATTAAGTGAGGTAGTCGGAGTGCCCTGGGCCTTATCCTGGGTTTGGCCCATTAGGCGCCGGCGCCTCACACACCTTTGACAGGGTGGTCAGAATGTCAAGAGGCACAGGGCGGCATGCAGTTATGAATGGTCAGACATGGGCTTGTTTTATGTTACATAATCCTGGGCTGGAAGACAGGGAGTAATTCATTTTTTAAATACAAATATTGTCTCACACATTTTACCTCTGTTCTGTTTTTAAAGCCGGTTTGTCCAAACATGTCTTACCACTATTTACCTAAGGATGCCACTGAGAAATCACTTTAAGAGATCTTTAAGAAACACTGCATACCACTACTATGCCTGCAATAAAAATATTTGAAATGCCATGTAATATATATATATATATATATATATATATATATATATATATATATATAACAGTATTTTTTATTTCTAGCTGTGAGGGAAGGGGTAAAATATTTATGACATTTAGAGTATCTAAAATCTGTATAAGGAACCAGAGTAAGCTTGGTTCTGGCAGAGCACAATGATTTAGCTTCACATCAAAAATGATGACAGAGTTGGTTGTTTTGTGGTGTTATCTAATTATTTTAAATTATGTCCTTTGAAACTGAAGTCTGCAATTGCATCCAAACTTCTTACACCCCAGACTCTTGTTTATCTAATATGCCAGGAAATAAATGCAACAAGCAAGCAGCTTCCAGAAGCTGAATCTATAGTCACTGATACTGCATGCCTATGCCTCTCCAGTCTCAGCACTGTGGCTCTGAAGCTTACACTATCAAGCAATCATTAGTGCAACAGTTGTCATTTCAGAAAGGCAATTTAATTCAGCATTGGGGCTTGGAGAATCCATATTTGCATGTTAAAGGGCTCAATTGCAACATTATGGACTAGATTACACCAGAGATGAGGCAGAAGTACTCAGTACTCCTGAGTGTTGCATTATTGAAAAAAACACACACTCTCTTCATTAGGAAACTCATTATGGCAGGCTTTCATTTTGTGTTGAAAACAGGATGGAACTCAAAAGATTTAGGGCAATGAAATGCTGTGTGCCAGCTGAATCTCTCTTGTCCCTCCTCAACAGAAGTCTTTGCTCATGTTTTATTGCCATCCAACATGATGCGTAGTGCAGTGCTGCAATACAGAAACAACCTGCCTCAATCCAGTGTTTCCTGGGCAGCTGTTTAGCATTGATGCATTGTGATGAGATCCCTTTTCACCCCAAATGCACACACACACACACACACAAGCACATACATGCACATTAACAAGCAAACACACAGACACGTGCAAAGACACATGCACACGCACACGCACACACACACACACACACACACACACACACACACACAGACACATATCACTGGCAACCAGCCACCTCCTGCTATATTCCCCTTGTCCTACATTCTCCTCCTTCCTCCTTCTCACACACTGCGTCCTTAATTAAACTGATGTGAATGTAGGTGGTGGTAAAAGTAATTAATGGACTAATTTAGTCCCCGTCTTTCCTAAATATATGACTCCAAGATGTGAGCGCACTCTAACTGAGTGAGTGTGTGTGTGAGAGAGAGAGCAGCAGACAACCAGAGATGAACCAGATGAAAAAAGAAGCCTCTTTTCCCCCAAAAGACAAGGTGGCTCATTAATATGCAGGTTTGTTTTTTATTTTGGTTCCACAGTTAATAGGTTTAGGCTGAGCCAAATAAGGTGAGAGAGTCTGCCTTGTCTTCATGTGACTCCAGTATTTCATGAACAACAACAACAACAAAAACAGTCTGCTTCGTTGTGTCAGGAACAGGGCTATGCCTCTTTTGTGGTACTTTAGTATTTTCCTGAAGTTTGAAAGTGGCTGCAATGTTACAGTGACATTAGCCAAGGTTATGAGCTATTGTGCACCTCATGTAAATTCAACTATTCATAGCAAGCCCACTTTGGGACGGGACCAGGTTAGAGCCTCATATCAGCCTGTTTTTATGGAGAGAGAGAAGGAGAGAGGGGCAGATAGGGAGAGAAAGAGAGAGTTTGTCCAGCATGCACCCCAAGAGCACAATGATAATCATCCAACTCCATTGTAATCATGCCAAACATTTTATCAGAACTGTGAAGGTTACTGAGGCTAAGTTGGACCACTTAGACGCCTATTATTAGAACCCGCTGCAGGTTAGATAATGCAGTCATTTTCAATAATTTCGGAACGAGAAGAACTTGTTTTTTAAGCCTCCTGCTTCAGCACCGTACTATAACCTTTTAGTTCTTAGAAGGCTAAGTCAATGCAGAACGAAGGCAGAGATTTGCCAGTCTGAAGCGAGCGGTTTACATGAAAGCAGAAACGAATGACAGCGCAGCTAAGGAGGACAGAGGGTGAGAGGGAGGAGGAATGAGAAAGGGAGAGAAGCAGAAAGTGAGGCAGTAACAGACAGATAAAGTCAGAGAGAGAGAGGGGGAGAGACTGAGAAAGAAAGAGAGAAAGAGAGAGAGAGAGAGAGAGAGAGAGAGAGAGAGAGATTGGATCTTCTGTTTAACCGGGCAGGAAAAGCTCCACTCAGGCCTCATTATGCCAAGAGCTGTAAATCCATTGAGGGAGTTAATTCAATCTGAAGCACCGTATAAAAGCAGAATTTACAGCGGGCCTCAGCCCTGGCCAGTGCCGGTCGATACGCTACTTATGTTTTAGGCAGCACCACAGGAGACGGCCTGCTGGTAAAGAAAGCCAGAAGGCTCTAAAAAGGGAAGTGAATACCTGTCCATATACCTACAGTCTTTCTAATGCTATATTGAAGTCTGAGTGGGTGTGCAGAGTGTTTTACGAGAATCATTGTTGTCCACTGGCCCAGTGATTAATTAACTCTTAAAGGCATACAGACTGTTTATAGTGAGCAGTAAAAGGTCAATTTCATTTGGACACGCGGATAGCCTACATTTAGAGTTGTGGACAGGAAGAGATGTAAAACAAGGGCTCAAATTTAGACTTGCATACCAGAGTGCGGGTTTTGAGTGCAGCACCACAGAGGTTTCTTGCCTCACTGTAGCATGAATCTGTTTAGCACTTGTTATTCATTCGCACTTCTCGTCTGAGCCAATCGTTTTGACCTGTCGGTTTAAGTGCTTGTTGTGGGTGAAGTAGAAGAGATGCATTTGGCACTGCTGAGAGCTTGGGGCAAAAATAACAAGACCTCTCCTCCTTTCACTGGGATACCAAAAGGGCAAGACACAATGAACACTCCCCAATCATTATTCAAAGTCCTTGAAGTAGATACACTATGCAGAAGTGGTGGGCTTGAGAGCCTTCTTATATAGTTTGTTTCATTCTCAATATAACATCATCATGTGCACAAGTGACATGTAATAATGTTTGGATGATGTGGGTGATGGTCCCCTCTATAAAACAGGCATAGACATTATAATCAGATCAGTTACAGTAACTCACATGGTAGGGAAAGCACTGATTGACCGGTGGAGTTTACCTGTGGCTGATTAAGTAAAACCAAACCTGTCCTCACACATAATAGTTAGCAGGCTCAGCAAAAGCTAAAGTCTATTTCCATCCTTTTGGTAATGGCACTTGAGAGCTTTGGGGAATTGTGGCATTTTGGATTAAGCTGTGTTGGAACCTGTGTTGGTAATAAAGACACTTGAGCTGGTTAGTTGGAGACTGGAGTCGTCTGGAGAGAGACAGAGCTGCCACACATGGAGTACAACCAAAGCCTTCAGTAAGTGACCACTCTCCTCTCTCTCTCTCTCTCTCTCTCTCTCTCTCAAGCTCTTCCAAGCTGACACTTGCACACATTCATCCACACACAACAGGCAGACTTCCAAGGCATTTAAAGCAACACAATAAATTGTTTTACCTTGAAATAAAAGCTTCAAACATTGACTTATGATACAGAGAATGTCTCTGAAATTGCCAAAGCGTGCCTAGAACGCTTGATATCTAAAATTGTAGACTGGGTACAATCATGACCCATTTAGTCGTTTTTTCATTAACTGGGCACTGTCTTTGTGACATAGAATTTTGATCCCAAAATGTATCCATCTAATTTATTCATCTCTTGACAAAGTAGCGTCTATCAAGCTAGCTACCTTTACCATTGGTCTTCCATTCTGTGCATGATGGAGGAAGCAACATCCCAGCTAATACAGGACGTTGCAGCAACATCGCCAGGAAGTTGTCATTTGGTCACCACGACATTACCTTCTGGCTACGTTGTTGAGACGTCACAGCTACGTTGCAAGAGAATGTTGTCATTTGGCACCGTTAATGACATTGCATTGACGTTGTGACCTGGTCAGCAGATGATGTTGCTCTCTAGTACCATGAATAATGATGCCACAACATCGTGATCGGGTCAGTTGATGTCACACATATTTGTAAACATCCGCACAATAAAGTTTTTTCAGATTGATTATTTTGTTCAAAACCTTATTTACAACCATACCAACAGTCAATTGTTAGCAGTCATACCATTATGGAAGGCTTCCATGACAAGCGGACCACTACATTTAAGAATTCATGAGCAGGTGCTCTCTGTTCGACGTCAGCGTGGCCCTCTGCAGCGTCCCCTCTGAGTGTCCAGCATGCCCGTTAGCAAGATGGCCGGGATCATATCCAGCTCATGAGTTTCATATTAACAACGATGTCTGTGGCAGGGTCACCTTGTCCGACCAACACCTGAGCACACAGTAGTCTGCTAGGTGTGTGTGTGTGTGTGTGTGTGTGTGTGTGTGTGTGATTATGCACTGTGTGTGAACTATGCAGGCTCAGAGAAGTTAACAAGTCTCTGTTGGATCCATTTATTTATTTATATACGTTTAATAGATATTTAGCTTTTCTAACACAGTTGCCTCTTCTATGGTTCCAGTGAAGCACATGAAACCAGAAAATAACACCCCATCAAATTCGCTGCCTCGCTGCCTCAATCATAACAGATATCTCCCCCCTTTCTTCACAGGCTGAGTCAGCAATAGAGGGGAGAAATTGGATAAGACCATAATCGTCTTTGTGAGTCCGGAGCCTCTGCTCTTTAACAGACTCTGGACATGATCCGCTGCTTTGACACCAGCAGAGGAGGGGATTAGTGAGTGACTTTCATGAAAACCACTGCAGTCATCAGGATGAGGGGGTCGGCTGCGGACACTGAAGGATGGGGCGCTCCGTTGATGGGATGGGATGTTACCTGAACATTAGGAGGACACTGGCCGCGCAGAGAGGAATGCAGATACAGCCTCATGCCACCCTGCCAGAAACTCCTATCAACAAAAAACCTGCTCTGGTCAATTTGATATCAGGGATTTGGTCAGTGCACATTTATCATACAGCATATGAAGCAGCTTTCAATCTTACATTTTATTTAATTCTGTGACATCAGCATCATCTATGTATTAAGAACCTTTTAAATGCAATATTTGAATAACACATTTAACCTCTCGTGCCATTTTGAACCTCACAAAAGAGCAAAGCCTGGGTGCTAAATGGCAGCTCACGCTGTCTCTGATCTGTGATCTCAGCCACGCCAGACCTGGGACTTTGTTCTCAGCGCTGGTCTGAAGTACCGGTCAGAATCCATCAGATGATCCAACCAAAAACTTGCTGTCCTGCTGACGTGGGCCATGTCACTCCTATTTTGTATTTACAGTAACGGAATTGAAATACGTGCCTGCCGTTATCGTCCCGGGGCAAACTCCATTCATGACCTCCCCAGTCCCTCATTACTCATTTACATTTAAATTACTGCACATGTCCCACAGAATTCACCTCCATTTCCCTCCTTTCCATCACCCCATTTCTCCAGACACTGAAAAGGTGGTTAACACACTTTCCATTTCTGGACCTGTAATTTTACTTAACTCTAAAAAAACGGTGACCATCCAGGAACGCTGCAGTGCCCGTTTGCTGTGAGATAAGAGGAGCAGCTCTTTTTTTGCGAACATCAGATGACCTGAATCTTAATAGAATGTAGAAAACGTCGTAGTGCTGTGAGGAGTATTTAGTGGGGCCAAGGTTGCACTGTGCACCTCTATAACAATGTATATTAGTATAAGTATACTCTTTTGATCCCGTAAGGGAAATTTGGTCTCTGCATTTATCCCAATCCGTGATTAGTGAAACACACTCAGCACACACTAATCAGTGAGGTGAAGCACACACTAATCCCGACGCAGTGAGCTGCCTGCTACAGCGGCGCTCGGGGAGCAGTGAGGGGTTAGGTGCCTTGCTCACTAGTCGGGTTCGAACTGGCAACCCTCCGGTTACAAGTCCGAAACGCTAACCAGTAGGCCACGGCTGCCCCCTATGTAGGTTCATAGTTAGGATTTGTTTATTTCTAGGTGCAAAACGACTCTATGAACATATTTTTTTCTCTCAGTATAGAAAAACAGATTAATGAAGTCTGAGCTTCTAGTCCAAAGGAGAGCCCACAACACACAGGGGTCTGTCTAGAGAGCTCCAGTGTACTAAAAGCCCAAAGGACTCTGTCATCCACTGAGTGAGGAGGGGAGAAAATATAGTTCCAGGTCAGGCTACTGGTTTATTTTCTGCCTCCTAGCCGTTCTGGAGAGTATAAAACTAATTCTCATGGGTGGCTCCACAATGAAATAAACGCTCAAAGAAAACTTTATTTCTCTTATGAAAGATCATCGTTGACCATTCCACACACCCTGCTTCCCATAGATATTCATATCATTTGAATCAACAGACCTGTTTTTTTTATCAGTTGTGGGATATGTGAACTAAATGGAAGCTGATGGAAAGATCTCCTCTGAGACCGAGTGCGAGCTGTGGCACTGTGACAGGCGCAGTGGCTACGTGGGCAAGAATGCATAATGTAACGGACCTGCAGTCTGCCTGCTCAAAATCACTCCACACGCCAGGAGTCTATGTGGCCTGGAAGACATCAAATGGTCAGTTACAGCTGCTGGAAGTGATGTCAGCATCACTTGCCCACGTCTGACCACCACAGGGGGGCACACAGATATGTCTGTCCCTTTGGAGGTTTTCTGATGGGCGCCTGTTGACATTTAGCTGCCAGTTACAGAAACCGAGGAGAATGTCAGACTAGTTTGTTTTTCCTCAGAGCCTCTCTGTTTGTGAGGGGGTATCAGTACATGAAGCAAACTTACTTAAGTATTCAGAGAAAGTATCACATGCAGCGGGTTTAATTACGCTCCATTAATGCTATGTGTGATGTGAAAATGTGCAGGATATTTCATCAGTATTACAGATCCTCTTAGTGCATGTAGTGTTCCAAATGAATAATTCAACGCGTACCCCGGCAGTGGGGTTAGCTTTCTGTTTCCGTTTTGGCTCCAGATTGTCAATCACAATATCTGCCTCAGAGTTTCTGAGACTTCAGACGAACACATTAACAAGCATAAAACAGTCCACTGTGGCAAAAAAAAAAAAAAGTCTGAATGTGAAATGTCCCATAGTTATGAATTCATGGCAGCCTAGACAGTCTGTCACGGACAGAGTAAACTTTTTTGGATGTCATGAAAAAAAGGTAAAGGGTCGCCAATTAGCGGGTGGGTTCCCGTGCCATGACTCGTCTCACCATGCCTGCCACTCGGGCACACAGAGCAGAGAGAGGGAGGCTTTGAATCGTGACAGGGGAGTGGGCAGCACACATCGATCAGGCAGCGCCAGTGTTAGTGTTGGTACAGAGAGAGACCTTAGAGACACTGTCTCTGCAAGGTAAGGGTATTCAGGAAAGGGCACCGTGCTGAATTTGCAGAGACAGTTCTGGGGAAGTCATTCAGACTCATTCAGACAAGATGATTTTGGAAGTGAAAGGTGCAGATTCATGTTAAATGCTCAAACCAAGCCAAATCAAATATCCAGTCGCCCTGTCCAGAGCAACTAAATCCATGATAGCAAATAATAATTCTAATGTTGTTATTCATATATATGACATAATGATAATATTGCATTCTTATACATTTGAAATATAAAATGTAGAATGTGTAATATTGTTTTCATATAATATTATGAACCACATGTGGTCATCTGAATTTGCAGCTGATGTACAGTTGGAGCTTGCTACTATAAGATAAGTGTCAGCCCTATCTGGTTTAAAATGTGAGTTATTTTGTAATGTTTTACTTGGTGGCTGATTGACTTTTTATGAATGTTATCTGAACAGTTCATTTTGGCTGTCAAGAAAGTATTGCATTAATTTAACGCACCTTCACTCAAGACTTATACTTTGAATAGAGTAATAAATTAAGTTCCCATTTTCCTTCCCTGGCTTTTCACCACTGTTGATATTTCCCCTTGAGAAGCTCATCAAAATTTTGATTTCCTCACAATCCATTTTCCAATAACTGTTGCTCTCTAAAGTCAGATTTGACAAAAGCAGTGCTTAAATGGCAGTTCCTATCCATGAGAGTTTCTTTCAGGCCCGTATGAATGAGCAGTTTCTTCCTTAGAAACACACTCTATCGTGCACAGTGAGAATGGGCGAATGTGTTTTTTAATAGCTGTCATTGTTAAAACGTTTATGCCGTTTATAAATGTCAGAGCCACATAAAGCACTGTGCCAAAATTGGAGAACAAAATGAAATAAGTACTTTAGAATACTGAATTGCCTGTCCACTTTACCAGGTTTCAAGGAATCAGTAAATGCTTATTCTGAACATATGCTTAATGCATTTAAATCAAAGGTACTGGAGCATAGCAGCAAGTGTTTATACCTGTAATCTCGAATAGTTGAGAATAAGAGAATATTGATTTGATAATAAGCCCATACAGTGAACATTATCCATCTCATCCATCTCAACATTGACCAGCTCAATCTTTAGACATGACAGGGATGAGATATGTCCCTGTAGAGTGTGATACTTCCTGGAGAGGCTACTGCGAGTGTCCATGTCAGGATGATGTATGATTTGAAGAGTTGCACACACACTGCAACTGCTGCACTGCTGGTGTGAATGGCAGGAAGGACAACATCAGGTGCCGCAGTTTAGTTTTCAGTGTCTATTCCCAGAGTGCCACAGTAAGCCTGCTTGATAAAACAGCATTTATTTTCTCTTCCAAACAGCCGCTTTTCGTAGGTAATACACCCAGTTTGCAGGAGCTGGGGATGGTTAATAAGATTAATCTCCACCAGATTAATTAGCTGTGTGTGGCCTTTGCAACACCAATAAACCACTGCTTAGCCACTGTCACATCTTAATGAAGTTTTTAAGGAGAGCGAGAGACAGAGAGAAGCCTGGCATAGCGAAAGCCTATCGCTGAGGAGCCAGGGGAATGAGAGCACATGCATTTTTAATGTCCGGATCACTTAACCCCTGGTTTGTGTGGTTTTGTTTGAATATGTGAGGATTGATCCTCAGTGTTGTGTAAATAAATACGAACAAAGAGGTAGAGGCCATGTCTGGATGCAGAGAGAAATCAATAGAGACCGGCCGAGCGCCAGGAGAAGTCACCCTCATTGTGCACGCAGACTTCAACGCCAAGATTTTTCCTCAGGGACAGGCAATAATGCTCCCTATACACTTTGCAGAGTTTGTCTCGAGGCCTGGTGCATGCATCAATGTTGTATGAGGAGGCAGTTGATGCGTAGGTTTATACAGTGGTGATGAAAGATTAATAAATGTCACAAGGAGAGATAGACGGGAATGAGGGCTGCAGTGTCGGAGCCATTTTGTGGGGGCTTCCCATTCAGAAACAGACAAGGGGAATAAAACTGGGAGCTGTCAAAATGGGACATCGAAGGATCACATGCCATCTCATGTGCCAATTCCCCACACTGTACCTGTAAGTATTTAAGTATGAGCACAGGTTTATATCTCACCACAATTGTGTTGGATTTCCTGCAGTTGTGTTGGATTTTCAACCATTTCCAAAAAAGTTGTGAATGCTTTGTAAAATGTAAATAAAAACAGATTGTGATAATCTGCAAATTTCGTTAACCAATAATAATTTGGACAAAAAGGACATAGACATATCAAATGTTGAAACTGACCAATTTGAAAGTTTCTTGAAAAAGCTCATTACACACCATATTTTTTCCTAAAAACAATAAAACATGTGTCAGTTGATATGTTGATTTTGTACTAGCCTTAGGGTTGTATGTAGGGTTAACATGATTTGCAAATCATAATGTATTCTGTTTTTATTTAGATTTTACACAGTGTCCCAACTTTTTTGGAAATGGGGTTGTACTTGATTTGTTTACATGTCCATGCGCCACATGGCGGGTATGCCGCCTAATGAAGTACAGAATGAAATCTCTTTTTGAGGGGCCTCTTTTGTCTTGAGTGATTTGTTTTGAATAGAGCAGACCGGAGGAAAGTGGGACATGACCTTTACGAAACGGAGGGAGTGAAAAAATAGCAGAAGAGGATGCTCGCCCGGCGTTGAGTGGTTATCATGCTGTGGCATGAGGCAACGCGGTCGTCTCGCTCCACTGGTCTCCCCAAACAAATCAGCCGTAATAAATGCTTACTATGAGGCGTCATTAATGGCACCAGACACAAAGCATCATGTTGCCGTGATTGTGATCTTGACCTGTGAAAGCACCGGATTAATGACTAGATTGTTTATTGCTTTCTTTTTGTATTCATTTAGTTTTTGCTCATGGTTTGTTAGAAACAAGTGAGCGAGGGGAAGAGAGAGAGAGAGAGAGATGAGGAGTATGTGGGGGAGAGAGAGAGAGAGAGAAGAATACAGGAGAAAGATGGATCTGCAGTGTTGAGAGAAAGGGTGTGTAAGAAAAGGAAGAGAAGGAGAAGGAACATTAGAGGTGAATGCTGCTAACTGAATGCAGTCCAACTGTGAAGCCCATTGATTTGCACTGGGACATAGACATGTATGTTCCTTTGTCTGACACAGATTTTTCCTCAAGCGGCAAGCAATGTATTTTGGACAACTTTGGACCATCTCAAACTAGTCAGGAATGCATGCTGCCTGAGTTTGTTAATGCTTTGTGGAGTTGTAAAATGTACTGCATCTTGTTTTCATGCTCTCTCTACACATCAAAAGATGTTGAATATTGCATTGACTGCTGGCAAGGTGCCAACACCCAATTTCATCAATACAAGCAATTAGGCTGTTTCAAATATTTGTCTCTGTGTGTGTCTGAGTCAGTGTGCGCACACACAGCCACCTGTAATAACAGAGACGTATAAAGTCGTCAAAGATGTCTGGCAGGCGGGAGGTATTGTTGATGATTTTGCTGCAATTTCCTTCTGCCTGTCAGTTGGTAATGCTGCATGATTTGATGTTCTTGTTTACCATGAATTCTAAGGGAGTTAAATCAATGTATAGTATTCCATGTGTATTTCAGTGAGAGTGTGCCTTAGGATGTGTGTGTGTGTGTGTGTGTGTGTGTGTGTGTGTGTGTGTGTGTGTGTGTGTGTGTGTGTGTGTGTGAGTGAGTGAGAGAGAGAGAGAGAGAGAGAGAGAGAGAGAGAGAAGAAAGAAAGAAAGAGAAATTCCAGTCATATTCACTTACATATTAATAGGAGCAGAACGGTATTAATAAAACATCCTGGTCCTGCTCCTTTGGACGGGCAGCTGCTGCCTTATGCTCCTGCAGGTTATGGTATGTGTTTTAATATTAAATAAATGTCTTTATCAATATTGGATATGCCAGGCCTCCCTTCTCTGCCTTGGCAGAATAGTGTATGGTGGAGAGGGAGGTGTGTGTGTGTGTGTGTGTGTGTGTGTGTGTGTGTGTGTGTGTGTGTGTGTGTCTGTGTGTGTGTGTGTGTGTGTGTGGCTGTGTGTGTGTGTGTGTCTGTGTGTGTGTGTGTCTGTGTGTGTGTGTGTGATGTGGTCAGTAGCTTGTAGTCAGTGGTCAGTCAGCAGTCTAGTTAATGGGCATCTCACTGTCTCACTGTTCCGTGTCCTCCTCTAGCTGCCTACCCATCCCTGCAGTCCCATAGCCCCATAGTCATTATGAGGAGCATTAATACTGGCAATTGACCATTGTGTGTGTGTGTGTGTGTGTGTGTGTGTGTGTGTGTGTGTGTGTGAGAGTGAGTGTGTGTGTACAGACAGCACTGACACTAACAAACAAAAACCGTGTTCATCATACCCCGTCTAGGGCTAGGCAACCTCTGTCTAATAGTCAATACGGTTTCCTATTTGGCAGGACCCAGCCAGTTCGATGCATTGAACTGTCTGATAGATCCAAACTGGCAGACAGAGGCTTTAAACTAGTGTGTGTGTGTGTGTGTGTGTGTGTGTGTGTGTGTGTGTGTGTGTGTGGGGGGGGGGGGGGGGGGGGTGGTCAGAGGGAGGTGAAAAGGGTAGGAAAGAAATTGTGATGAGACAGATTCAGCTTAATCCAATCACCTCCTCTGTTTTGGCCTGTTTAATTCCTCTTGAATAAGACTTTAATCACCGCATTGATTACGCTTCATTTGCCTGCAAACAACAAGGAAAGGTTGGTGGATGAGAAAGGGGATTATCACAAGCCTGATGGAGGAAGAACAAGAAAGAGTCAGAGAATGCAAACAGAGAGAGAGAGAGAGAGAGAGCTGGCATCACATTTATTATTAACACTATTAACAACTAAATTGCCTTGCATTTGGCTATTTGGTGGCCTTTCTTTACTCTCTTCTCCTCGGAGCGCTTTTATGTTTGTAACATTACTGTATTTGACAAGCTACTGGGAAATGGTCAGCTACTAGGCAAATAAATACATGTATACAAGCAGCAGTCTGGAATAAACCCCATATGTTCGCTGTTCCAGAGGTCAAGGCATTTGATGTTATCTGTGCCATCCATTTGGTTCACAACAAAGCTTTTTTTTGTCTATGTGGATATCAAAGACTGAGACTGAGAGACTGAGATTAAGCTTTAAATGTTAATATCTGTAATTGTAAGTGTTAATGTGTGTGTGTGTGTGTGTATGTGTGTGTGTGTGTATCTGAGTGCCTAGTGCGTGTGGGCATGCATATATGTGTTTCCATGTAGCAGTTTAGGTCAGTAGTCTACACACATCGCACCAGAGCAGCATTCTTCAGCAGAAGTCCACTTCACTCTACAATAGAGCTGCCCACAACCTCATCCCATCCCTGAGTTTTTGGGAGAGGGGGCCAAGACCTGCCATCTGCTGACTTCATTGTGCCCCGTCCACCTCTTATCTGCACCATGCCCTGCTGTGCCTCACCTCTCGCTGTCTGACGGCGTACCAGGGGATGTATGGGGGGGGGGGGGGGGGGGGGGGATATTCAGGACCGATCTGGGGGCTCAAGGAACTGAGGGCCCTTTGATGTCAGCTCCAACTCGGGTGCTTTGGCCGTAGACCAGCCTGTTTAGGGGAGGGAAAAGGTGCCTTTGAAATATTGCTCTGCCTGGCTCCAGCTCCACTTCGGTCCGAGTCAAAGAGAAAGCACAAGTCAGGGTGAGAGGGAAGCGTGAAAAAGGGAGCGACTTTTAATCATGTAACTGCTTTAAATATAACCGTCATCAATTTATATTCAAGGGCAGAGGCCCCAATGGGATGCTGTGGACTCCAGAGAGAGAAATTGAGAGATTCTGAAAGAGTGGGGGAGGGGGTCAGAGAGACGGAGGGAGAGAGAGAGAGTCACAAGAAGGGGAGACATTTGTTGTTGTTTTCTATAATGGGAAGGTTTCTGTGACACAGCAGTGCTCTAAACATCTCTTTCCCTTCTCCTCTGTTTCATGACCCACAAACTGGGCATCGCTGCTCCTCCTACTGCCTCTAATCCACCCACAGCCACACACAAACAGAGCCTCAACCTCCACAGCCACACACAAACAGAGCCTCAACCTCCACAGCCACACACAAACAGAGCCTCAACCTCCACAGGAGGGAGATGGACAGTTTTCAGCCATCCCTCCGTTTCAATGGTGATGGAAAAAGCCTTGTATCTATTTCTAATAACAGGCAATCAGAAAAAGACATTAAACAGATGGCCCAGCTTTACCATTTCAGAAAAGTAGTTTCCTGATAAACTAGGCCGTAGACCTGTTTGCACAGCTAGATAATCAGGTGTGGTGTGAAAGCATTTGTGCACTGGTTAATTATCTTAACTCCATTACTTGACAAACAGCACCCTTTTCAGAACCATCATTTCCATACTAATACTGCTCAAATAACTTCACCATATTACCCCAGCTATCAGTTCACAGTAATAGAAACAGGCTGATTTTCTTTCACTATGATACACCCCTAAAGTCCATTGTTTGACCTGATTTACGATATACGATTTTTTAGTGGCCAATATCTACTCTCTGAAGTTCATTTTCATGGGGAGAGTATACATGAAAACATAACTGTTATGATAAATTAGTCACTGTGTCCATATAGAAATCTTAATGACCAAACATAAGGTTGATATCGGCCTTCTCACACAGAATATAGAGTAACTTCAATGTCTGCAAATCCATTTTACAGACTTAGAGTAATGAATGAGAGGGTCAGCACAGAACACACACACAGCACCGTTTTCTATTTCCCCTGCATTTGTGTTCACGCTGCCCAGTGGTGTAGTCTACGTGATACGCATCACTATCTCAGTGTACCCACTTAAAAAGCATCACCATCTCAGTGTAGGCAAGGATACGTATTAACATTTGGGGTTGATCACAGTATACCCATTACAGCTAACTGCTACATCACAGTATACCCACTACAGCTAACTAGACCACACCACTGTTGCTGCCCATATATCAACACAATACAAGCATAGGCTAGAGCCTATATGCACCATATTATGCTGCACTGAACTGCGATACTGTAATTGTGACAAGGCACACAGCATCCTTAGCTGAGTTGGGACACAATGGAAGACACCATATTCCTGCTAGAGGTAGATGTAACAACTTCACTTGATGACGGTGTCCAACGCAAGATCAAAATAAGATGTTGCCAATACGTAGCAGACACTACTTTCAAGCTTATTATTATGTCTAAGGGTCAGTAGCTATTGATTTGATATGGAATTAAAAATGCAACCTTTTATGCTTTAATATCAGTTTAATCATGCCTTCTATACTCCCAGTGAATAATTCACTAATCATTGACAATCACTGCCAGATCTGCCACAAGAAATGTTCTGTGATGATGATGCATAGGGGAGAAAAGAATCAATTGATTTTGCTGCAGAACAAATTATTCTTCACTCTGTCATGGTTTGTATATAATTTAGCTCTTCTAGTAATTTAGTTCCCTCAAGTTGATGTCATGAAATCGTGATGAGAGTTTCCAGAACAACAATCGTTCAGTCATGTTTTACAAAGTAATTAAGGATTGTTTAACTCAAAGGAAGTGAAAAGGCCACAAGTTGACTGGCTTTCTCCTTAGGTCTTGACACATGGGCTTAAAAGGTGTTTATGTCTATTTGCCTTAGAATGGTTAATTATGCTGACTCTCAGTGCACAGACCTTGCCAGTGCTTCTTCTGCTGTTTTAACCAATCTATAAGTATATTTTTATATCCATTGAATCAGGGATGTAAAGTTTATCCACCTCTGAAATGTCAGAAGAGTTTATCCACTTCTTATTAGAGTTTCCTCTCCTCTCAGAAGAGTTTATTCACCATATGCAACTTTCAACATTCTAAAATCCCACTGTATTATCCACATTCACAATATGTACACTCATCAACACTCTAGGAACCATTTAATACTACTGGTATTGTTATAGACATTGGACAATAACCTCCACCATCATCAAACATGTTCTGAATGCCTTTTAAAAAAAATCCGATACCGCATGGCACAGTCCACCTCACCGAGATCACAGAAATCATAGTTTACCCACCTCTTATTTTACCACTACCCCTGCATTGAATGTTGCATATCCTCACTACTGGCAGAGCAATAAATCAAGAGATACACAGACATAGTAGCCTCATTTTTAAAATATGCATTTATTTAATCATGAAGCAATATTTTTTTTGTGTGTGGAAGTTTTACTCCAACTGATGATAGGTTCAAAGGTCAGAAACACACCATAAGAAAGATCATGTGGAGTGAGAACATTTTGTATGGTGAGTGGCCATGGCATGGATTAAATTTACATTATATCTGACGTCTGGAGGCCTATAGCTTTGTGACAAAAGGCAAACTAATAATAGCCTACTTAACGAGGAGCGCATACATTCACCATAATGTGCATGGCTGTTATTCAAGCTAATCAAATGTGCTCGCAAGTTAGCTGCTGGCTAAGCTCTAGCTGGAACAAACGACAATGTCTGCTTACGGAAATTCCCTACCATGAAAGTGAAAACACGAGCAGTTGTACTGAGCTGATCAAACCACTTAACGTGAGGAATGACTCTCTAAAGTTCTGACTTCTTCCTTTCTAATTATTCCACTGAGATGGTTAGACTTGAACTTCTCTGACCAGGGAAGCTCACAGTTCTGCCCAGCTCTGACATGAGTAAAGTTTGCCATTTTCTTCCTTTAATCACCTCCCTTTTTGTTTTAGGCAACAGTGTGTAGACAGTGTCTAAACTCTGTTGCCTAAAACAGAGAGAGACATCAGTCCATGCCCATCGAGGGGTGTTTTTCTGGTGTGTGGGTCACATCATTTTGCTGGCAGTATCCTAACTAAGTTGGAAGGTAGCCTATGCTTTGTTAGTTAGAGCAGGGAGGTGTGTTTGTGTGTGTGTGTGAGTGTGAATAGGCTACAAGTGAATTGTATTGAGGTGCAGGTTTACTAGCCTAATGTGCATTGGGGAATATGATTTAAGTTTAACTAAAGAAAGTTTAGCTTTTCAACTTTATTCTTTCTAGTCTATAACATTCTAAAGACATTTTTAATATGCATGCATGGCTATGACTACAGTAAGGCTAGGGTGCCTTAGTCACACAAGAAACCTATGAAAGGTCAAGTAAAAAAAGGGTAACAACTTTTTTGCATTTACATTGCATTCATTTTCATTTCACTGAGATACTAGTCTGGCTCCTGTCAATGGCTTTGTGTTTCCCCCAGCCATCGGGGTGCAGGGCCAATCAGCAACGACAGAGGATGACATTAGTTTCAAAATCGAAAGTTTTATCTTTCAATTTCGTTTTGATAAGTTTGTAAAGGTTAGGCGAAATAGGAATCCCTAATCAATGTGATTAGTTAGGCTGGACTAATGATTTCAAAGTTAACACAGAGTCTATACCTGTTATGATGCTAGGGCTGGAAACATTTCCCAGTCGTGAATACCCAGACTCTCGTCACAAAGTCTGGTGATTGTTGTGTATAAAAAGGACACTGGAGGAGAGGTTTATGCACGCAACTCACTTTACTTTCAACAAACCGAAACTGACAATTTCAGACAAAAACAGCTGCATACTCAACATGCAGCAAGGCGTTACCAAGCGAACACAGATACATGTAAGTGCATCCTGAACGGACATAAGATTTTCCCCTCTCTGGGGGGGTTCAAATATGAAAGGTTAAAGGTAGACACAAAGTCCTTTAGGTAATCGGGCCGTGCCCTCGCGCGCACTGGCCGTGGAGAACACACAGCTGAGGGTGTGGCGAACAGGGGTGCGGAGGCTGGGGGCGGGGACAGAGGCAATGCCGATGGTGATGGAGGCACTGGGTGTGCTGACGAGGTGATGGAGGCACTGGGTGTGCTGACGAGGGAGTATCTTCCGGCTGTGCGGCTGACTGAGGTATGAAGTCCTCCTGCTCCGCTCTGGATGGCATCATGTCCTCACTGCTCTGCGATGACGTTGAAGGAGGTGCTGGCACCTTCCGAAGGCAGCTGGCGTGCCAACGGGTGCCATCATCAAGGAGGTATGTGGCTGGTCCCAGTCGTCGGGTCACTTGCTGTGGAGTGGACCAAAATGAGGCCATCTTGTTCACCCTGTGTGGTCGGCGAGCTCTCACCCAGTCTGTCACTGTGATATCTGGCACCCTGACCCTCTTTTTCTTGTCAAACCACTGTTTCATCCGCTTCTGACGGCGGGTGACTGAGGCTGTGACTGGTGTAAGTGTGTTCTGGACTGCGGTGGGGCGGAGCCTGTCCAGTGGTAGGTGTAGCTCCCTACCCAGCATGAGTGAGGCTGGGGTGACCTCTGCGGTCGAGTGTTGGGTAGCACGGTAATGTAGCAGTGTTAGACGTATGGCCTGTTTAAAAGAACAGCCCTGGGCCTGATGTGCTCTGATGACATTTTTTAGGGATTGATAGAAGCGCTCCACCCCGCCGTTTGCCTGTGGGTGATACAGAGCTGTGCGGATGTGTCGAATCCCTCTGTTCTTCAGGTATGAAGTGAACTCCACTGATATAAACTGTGGGCGATACAGAGCTGTGCGGATGTGTCGAATCCCTCTGTTCTTCAGGTATGAAGTGAACTCCACTGATATAAACTGTGGGCCATTGTCTGTGGTAATGGTTTGTGGGAGGCCCCAGCGTGAGAAGAGGGACTCCAGAAAGTCCACAATGACCTGGGAGGTGACGGAGCCGGTAGTGGTCAGCTCAGGCCATTTGGAGTGTAAATCATACACTACGACCAGGAACCGCTGATAGTGAGGGGCACCGTGGATCTCGCCACATATGTCCAGTTGCAGATGCTCCCATGGCTTTGAGGGCCAGGCTAGAGGTTGCAGGGGTGGTGGGGGTTGGCGGCCGGTTTTCCCACTCACCAGGCATGCTGGGCATTCTTTTACAAGAGCCTCAATGTACTTGTCTATGCCTGGCCACCACACCGGGTCGCGGCATCTCTGTTTAAGCTTCACTATGCCCAGATGGTCCTCATGGGCCGTGGCCAGCACCCGGGCGCGAAGTGCCCCTGGAATCACAGTGCAAAGCCCACGCGCCACACATGTCTCATTCCAACAAGAGAGCCCCTGCTTGACACGAGAAAAGGCTAACAGCTCCTCTTGTAATTCCCTTGGCCATCCCTGCTGAATGTAGGTGCAGACCTGGGAGATGACTGGATCCTGTTCTGAGGCTGTCTTCAGTTCCTGTAGAGTGACCGTGGAATCAAGCGGAGTGTGTAACATGTGAATAATCTCCCTTTCGATGTGATTGACGCTGGTGAGCGGGGCCTGGGCAGGAACTGAGCGAGAGAGAAGGTCTGCAACGACATTATCCCGGCCAGGGGTAAACTGTAGAGTATAGTTGTATTGGCGTAGGTGGTCATACCAACGATGCAGTCTCAGCGGCTTGTGACCGGTGCCAGTATAGGAGAGCAGTGCTGTCAAGGCCTGGTGGTCTGTTCTCAGCGTAAACTGGCGGCCATAAAGGTAGAGGTGCCATCTCTCACAAGCCCACATGCAAGCGAGTGCCTCCCGCTCCCCAACTGAATATTTTTGTTCGGTTTGGCTTCGAACACACTTTGCAGGCAACTGTCATGGATAGCAGTAGTAGCACCATGTACCACGACATCATCGAGGTAAATAACAACACCTGGTATACCTGCCAGCACTGAGGTCATGACCTTTTGAAAGCAGGAGGGGGCGGAGCTAAGGCCGAAAGGCATTCTCTTGTAGCGGAACACACCGAGGTGTGTAACGAAGGCCGTCGGGTTTCTGCTTTCAGGGTGGAGGGGCACCTGGAGATAGCCCTCTCTGAGGTCCAGTTTTGAAAAGACAGTGGAGCCGTGAAATTGTGCTGTGAGCTCCTCAGACGTGGGCAACGGATATCTGTCTGGGATGACTGCTTTGTTCACTGCGCGGAGGTCCACACAGACACGCAGAGCCCCTGTTTTCTTTCTGACCACAACCAGATTTGAAATCCATGGTGAAGCATCAACTGGCTCAATGATACCGGCATCCAGCAGCCGCTGCAGCTCCACGGACACTCCATCCCTCAGGGCCAGAGGAATACGGCGCAGTGGCTGGACGACCGGAGTCACCGAGGAGTCAATGAGGGGTTGATGAGCAAAGGCAGACAGACAGCCCAGGCCTTCAAACAGTGATGACCATTTCTGATGCGGTCCGGCAGTGACAGTCATGATGGCAGCCCCCCCTGTATCAATGAGTGAAAATCCCAATGCCATGAACAGATCCAGCCCCATTAAATTCGTCCTACGTCGGGCCACATTGAAGACAAAGGAGGGCATCTGATCATCTGATTCAAGTAGCAATGTCTCCCTAATTTTAGACATTGTAGTATGCTCAATCAGTTGATCACGGATCATCTCATCAGTCAACGTGCCGAATTTACAATGGCTGGCTAAACCTTTCAGGTTGGAGACATACTGATGAACGGACTCACCAGGGAGTTGATGTCGTTGCCTAAAGATAAACCGTCTCAATAAAGCACTCCGTGGGGCAGCAAACTGATCTTTTAAAAGTTTCACTGTTTCTGCATAGTCTGTAGCTGTCCCGTCGCCGGTTAACGTTTCCAGCACACGTTGTCCCTCAACTCCTACACAGTGCTTAAGCAATGCTGTTTTCCGAACTGCACTCACGTCGGCTAGTCCCGTAGCTTGAAGGTACGTTTCAAACAGGCCCGTCGCTAGAAGGCAAGCAAACCAAGCAATTGCTTGGGGCCCCGAGCTGGCCAGGGGCCCCAACAGTGGCGGAGCTAGGGGGTGGCTTAGGGGGCTTAAGCCCCGAATCTTTTTTCAAAAGCCCCGAATCTTTTTTTAGTGTTTTAAATTCCCGGCAACTCTTATTTCCAATATAACTTCCCCTCGGTTTCTCTATAAATGTCACCAAATGCTCTATTACTTAGGAAATATATCCCTTATTTTCAAAGCCCATTATTGAAAAATAATTTGACTTGCTACACGATCTATGCCAGGTCTCTGGGCTATGGTGATTTCAATGGTTAGATTGATTTGTTTAGATCCAGTGAAAATGCTGCCTTGACAACGCTACGTCATGGCTTCGGTGTTCCAAAAAGCCTCTGTCAGAAGTCTGTCACTTTTACAGTCTGTGATAAAACACTTTGTGTACATGTTGTTGAAACGTTATGGATATTAGAAAGTTTTTCAAAAGACCACCCAGCTCCGTTCAAGCAACAGCATCGCCCAGTGAACTGACGGATGGTGTTGTTTCAGGTTGGTGATTTCACGTTAAGAGCTTTCTGTCAGTTAGGCAGGCTAACGTTAGGCTACTTGGCTAGCTCCCTAAATCAATAATGACTGGATGCAGCCTGCGGGACGGGGCGGAGACATCCACATCCACATCCAAGTGCGACGTCACATGCTACTTCATTACGTAACGACATTGAGCGTCAGTGTTTTCCGGAGGTTCCAGAGTAAACATTCGCTAAATGCTTAACGTTAACGTTAAATGTCCTCGTTCGTCGGCGGAAAAGGCAAATTCAATACTCTCATAGGCTAGCTAAGCCTACTGCAGAATAAGAAATTCCAGCTCCCAAAACAAAGTGATCCTCGTCTTGTAATAAATTAGGCTACACTGTTTTGAAATGTCAGAAAAAACCATTAACAGTTATCTGCCCATGTCAACTTTTCAGTGTCATATGTTGCATAAGCCTACCTTAAAACCTTGTTGATATCCTATCCACCACCACAGATCTTATAATCCAAGAGTCCACATAAATATAAAAGTCATGTTATGTTGTTTTGGCTGCCTAACTAATTATTAACTAAAAAAAAAAAACATTACAATGATATATTGAGAGGAAAGGGCCCTTTCCATAAGTGTGTTAATCAAGCACCATGCATTCATAATCTAGGTGCTTGATTTTATGCACCTGTGTAAAAGGGCCTGATGAAACCTAGGAATAATCTTGCTAAATTACAAAATTAATATAATTTAGAAACGCCTATGTCAAGATGATAATGCATTCCTTCTAAAATACCCTTGTATCATGACTGGCCATACTGCAATTATATCATAATATTATGTATATTATAGTATAAGATATTCTATATATTTGTCACACAGATGAGATCAGGGAAGAGGAAGAAGGAGAATAGCAATAATAAACAATAATGTCATATCAAACAATAGCCTAATGAAAATAAACAAATACTATAATATACAAACCATAAGAAACGCTTAATTAACTAAGTACATGCTAAACAGATATGAACAGATATTGCCTCTTGAAAGACCCAAAACTATAATTTTGTGTCACAGTGTAGTGCCAGTCAGATACCTTGAATCTGTTGAATGTTAGTTTCACATTTTTTAAGTCTCAATGTGTCCATTAGTTTACACAAAATTCACTAAAAGTCATTATTTAGCCAAATAACTTTCAGTGTCTCGCCGGCGGGACGGTTACCCCCCCTCCCCCACCTCCCCCCAACATTCTAAATCAATTGTATGCACCATATTGCTATGTAGCATAGTAATGTTATACACCATTTCAAAGCTTTGACTCTTGGGAATCCAAAAATGGCAACTTTTTTTCATGTACAATCTGTATAGTGCTTTACATTCTCAGATTAATTTTTATTATGTCTCAATTAAATTTGATCCAAAATGCCCCCCTCCCCCTCCTCCGCTTTTGGTGATACCCTGACTTCTGGCTGCAGTGTAGCTGCAGCACAATAAGTAGATGCCTCATATTGGGTACTGAAATATTCACAAGAATCCATAGAAATTGAATCTTCATGTTGTATTATCCAATATTAGTTGTACAGATGTATAGTCTATCTTATACACACTCATTGAACCAACAAAGTAAATGCAAAAATAGAGACTTTTTTTGTAATTATTCCATATTTTGTGTAGTCAGTCTATATCAGAACACCTGACATACAATCTAAATAGTCCACAAGAAACCTCAAAGTGTTAGCTTTCATTTGAGACCAGGATTATGCTTCTACACAAAGGGGTTCATGTGCATTTGATTGTCAGTATGCATTTTGGATAACAAAAAGTCCTATGGGGAGTATCCATAGGCATTTTACAAAACACATGGGCATACCTTGGCAAATAATCTAATAAAATAGTCTAAAGCACTCATATTTTCATTCTATATTGATCAACTTTTGCACACAGCTGGTTGCTAGGGCTTAGTTGTGTTTCTAAGGGATATCAAGTGACCTAGAGGGCTGAAATGTGGTCAGTTCAGAGATGCTTGTAATCCGGCAGAAAGAAAAAACTATATTCTAGCCTCTGTAGCTCTTTGTCAGTACATCATACAGTTATCTTGACTGCTTCCTACGAAAGCTACAGGTTCTCAGCTTTCTATAGAGGTCCAGCACTTGATGGTTGACCCCAAAAGAGGTGGGAACAATGCCCTTGTAAATAGTCACAGTGCAATTTCAGGCAAAAAAAAACTTGACATTTTTACTGAGAACTATGTAGTTAGGGGGTTATTTAAAAAAAAAATTAAATGGGCTAAGCCCCGAATGTTTACAATGTCTGGCTCCGCCCCTGGGCCCCAAGACAACGATGGTTAAGAATAAAATGCAACGACAAACTGTGAGCGCCCCTTTGATAGTCAATGCAGTAAAGTGCAACGACACTGTTACCGGCAATACCGGGATCCCCCTCAAGGGGGCCCCTCTCAGTAGTCGCTGACAGCAGCCAGCCAGCCAAGTTTGTGATCTCTGCTGCCGGGAAAATATAAAACCTCGCAGTCATAATGAAGCGGAGTTATGCGTCCGGAAGCCAGAAAAGAAAGAAGAGAAAGGAAGAGAATGACAAGAAAAAACAAGATAGTGGTAAGTGATAAATTACACTGGATAAAATAGCTCTACTTGTCTTGTACAAATGGTGTAATGTCGCAGCAGGAAGGCTAGCGTAGCAAAAACATGTTTTATGTTAACTATCTGCCTGACGGCCCATGCTGCTTGTAACAAACTAGAACAGTTAGCGCAACTTTTTTTTCCCGAACAGACGGAATATGGTTACATACTGTAATATGTTTATTAACGGGATAAGGAAGACGCAGATCTGTTCCAGAATCACTGTTTATCGTATTTAATGACATAACATTGCTATAGCTTTGTAATAGGTTTTGATGAAGGTGGCATAGCTTCTCTGCTATAGGCTACTAATCGACCGTGATAATCTATTTACCAAATGGGGGTTAGGAAAACCACACGATAAATTCCGTGCATCAAAGCAGACTGGAACATTTATGTCTAGCAGTATTCATGCACGCCAGCTGTTTACTGTCTTTAAAGCATCAGGTGCGTCTGTCTAATTCTCAAACAGCAGAATGCTTAAATGCTATGTTAAGATACAAGTAGGCCTGGGTCAATGTATAACATTAGCTTGGGATGTTTTTACAGTAAGCATGGGTAGTTGTGAAAGCAGCTGCATCCCTTCTAAATATCAAAATGTGGAAATGCTAACATATCTTTTCTTTCTCCCTCAAGGTGCTTTGCTTAAATTTCTCAGCCCTCAGGCTCTTCCTAAGGATACCTCCACTGATTAAGGTAGAGTGAATTTCTCTCGCTGAGCTGTTAATGACAATTTCCCATATACTAACAGTGAAATGGTCAAACGTACTTCACAGGTAATCTCAGATTTTTTTTTCAATTATTTTCCCAGGTACACCATCAACTTCATCCTCCATTCATGAACAAGAAGCTGACATTGGATTTTATGGTATGGTGGTGTTTTTGCAAATGTTCAAAATGTTCAAAACTAATGCACAGCATATATATGCAACAGCAGTATTTGCACTGTCAACATTTTTTATTTATATAAAGTGTGGGTGAATTTAAACTGTATGGCTATGCTGTGGTTCCTGTAGGCTTTTTGCGTGCGGTGGGTTGGTGGGGGCCTCCATGTCCATTTTGCTTGGGGCCCCCAAATTCCTTGAAACGGCCCTGGTTTCAAAAGACTGATGCCAGCGATTCCACGGAATTGTAGGCTCACCGGGAAGTGCGAGGAAAAGAGGTGGAGGAGGAAGAGAAAATTCAGCCGTCCTCGTCGCCAAGTGTTGTGTATAAAAAGGACACTGGAGGAGAGGTTTATGCACGCAACTCACTTTACTTTCAACAAACCGAAACTGACAATTTCAGACAGAAACAGCTGCATACTCAACATGCAGCAAGGCGTTACCAAGCGAACACAGATACATGTAAGCGCGTCCTGAACGGACATAACAGTGATACCAGACTAATTTAACAGGTTTGCGTCTTTGCAACCTTGCGAGAGTACAAGGTCAGGTGTATTATCTTGGCTATGAACTGAAAGGAAGAAAATAGCCCCAAACATGGAGACACGTCGGGCTATCCTCACTTGAGAGAGAGAGCAGGCCTACAGCGCTTCTCACGTGGGTAAGAAGTACGTTGGGCCGTTCTACTGTTTATCGCGTGTGTGAACAATGGACAGGTAAAGAGTGAAGAGTTAAATGGTAATGTTATTGTTACAGTGCATGGAAATGCACTTTACTGTTCTTCCTAGGTATTTTATTCTTATTATAGTGCATGAAAATGCACTGTACTGTTCTTCCTAGGTTTCTTCTTCTTCTTCTTCTAACGCAATTAATGCGGCTTCAACCTTTTAACATAGAAACTTCATTCAAACTATGTTACGTAGGTTCTCAGGCTTTAAGCATACAGTCTCATTCTATTAAGACTACACATTCTGTTCAACTGTTTCCTCTGTCCACAACTGTTTCAAGTCCTTGCTACAATAATTCCTTATTAAATAATTTAACCATTTAAACTATCCACCTATTTAACTGTTCAGTCATTCCAACTATATTAAACCTCATCTACCGAGCAAATAATTTAACCATGTAAACTATCCACCTATTTAACTGTTCAGTCATTCAACTGTTCAGTCATTCCACTATATTAAACCTCATCTACCTAGCAAACAATTTAACCTTTTAAACTATCCACCTATTTAACTGTTCAGTCATTCCAACTATACTGTATTTAACCTCATCTACCTAGTTCAGTCATCCCAACTCTATTAAACCTCTTCTACCTAGCAAATAATTTAACCGTTTAAACTATCTGCCTATTTAACTCTTCAGTCATTCCAACTATATTAAACCTCATCTACCTGGCAACCAATATAGCAACCACCTCAAGTACCCAAGCAACAACCTAGCAACCATGCCAAATACCCTAGCAACAGCCAAGCAACCACTTCCACAGTTACAACCTAGCAACCAATATAGCAACCAATGAGTTTAACCTAGCAACCAGCATATCAACCACCACAACTAACTGAGCAACAGCCTAGCAACCACCTCAAATACCCTAGCAACAGCCTAGCAACCATGTCAAATACCATAGTAACAGCCTAGTAACCATGTCAAACACCCTAGCAACAGCATAGCAACCACTTCCACAGTTACAACCTAACAACCAACATAGCAACCAAGGAGTTTAACCTAGCAACCAGCATAGCAACCACCACAACTAACCTAGCAACAGCCTAGCAACCACCTCAAGTACCCTAGTAACCATATCAAATACCCTAGCAACAGCCTAGCAACCATTTCCATAGTTACAACCTAGCAACCAACATAGCATCCAGTGAGTTTAACCTAGCAACCAGCATAGCAACCACCACATCTAACCTAGCAACAGCCTAGCAACCACCTTAAGTACCCTAGCAACAGCCTAGCAACCATGTCAAATACCCTAGCAACAGCATAGCAACCATGTCAAATACCCTAGCAACAGCCTAGCAGCCACTTCCACAGTTACAACCTAGCAACCAATATAACAACCAATGAGTTTAACCTAGCAACCAGCATACCAACCACCACAACTACCCTAGCAACCACCATTACTACCCTAGCAACAGCCTAGGAACCACCTCAAGTACCCTAGCAACAGCCTAGCAACCATGTCAAATACCCTAGCAACAGCCTAGCAACCACCACAACTTCAACCTAGCAACCACCATAGCAACCAACAGGATTACTTAAGCAACCAGCATAGCATCCACTTAATTTGGCATAACAACCAACATATGTACCCTAGCAACACTATTGCAACTATATCTGCATTATTTGTTTTTACTCTGTATGATATTTTACATCATATTTTTTGCATGTTCATGCACTGTATTTCCTTCATGAAAAGCTTTTCTAGTTACAGTTTACAGTTACAGTTTAATCTGACTCCATTTAATTAATAATTTGTATCTTGAATCAGTTACAAAGTAACTAGTTCATCGGCTATGGCAGAGCATGGCATGGCATACTAAGAGAATTACAGATATGCGTCAATATCACTTCAGTTGAATGTAAAAGTAAACTCACATAGTCTACTGTAACAAAGTAAAGTAACAAAGTAGCAAACAGTAACAAAGGAAACTTAACCAACTCACAGAGGTAAACTTAACAAATTAACAAGTTAAGACTAACAGATACACCAGGTAAAACAGTATAACAGAGGGAGGGAGAGGGAGAGAGAGAGAGAGAGAGAGGAAGAGGGCGAGAGAGAGGGAGACAATGAGAGGGAGAGAAAGAGAGAGAGGCAGAAGAAAATGGCCCGAAGAGAAGAACCAAGATGGAAAAGAAGAGAGCGAGCTCCAAGAGCCATCCTAATTTAACCACAACACATTTGAATATTCAGGACTCTCCCAACTCGCTTGTAGATCATTGGTCACTTGGTGTGAAAGCATAGGTGTGAGGTTTACCTGTAGACTACAGTGTATTTCTTAGTCCACAACTATGCACAGATACATTAAATTATAATGAAACCATGATCAGATTGTTGCCCACATTACAAGTATTAACTAGAAAATGTAATTTCGAGGAAATTACCAGTGCATGAAAATATAAACATACTGTATATTAACATAAAATGCCAAACAAACTTTTATTTGGAAACAGTTGGCAGGAGTGATAACAACTGACAGTTGAAATGGCTGAACAGTTAAATAGTTGAGTAGTTTAAATAGTTAAATTATTTACAGTAATAGTGAATTATTGTAGTGAGGACATTTATTTTGAAACAGTTGTGGGCAGAGGAAATAGTAGTCTTAAGAGAGCCAGATTGTATGCTTAAAGCCTGAGACAGAGTATATAGTTTAAAAGTTGAATGTAGATAGTGTAATGGATGTTGATAGACAGAAAGTTGAATGGTAGGGATGTGACGCTCGAAGCTGACGTTTCGAAACACTGAACGCATATACTAGTCTGAAATTTCTAAGCACCAGCAGGGAGTCGAACACCGGCCGCTCCGGCCGAATGCAAGTGTGTTAACCACTGAACCACGTAGCTGTGGACGAAATCTTGCGTTCCATGTTGGCTATTTATATTCTTCGTCTGAAGCAGTTGTGCTTCACGGTCAAAATGTAATGTTAGCAAAACTGGCCACTAGATGTCACCATGGAGTTACGTGTGTCGGATTGTTTCGAAACCTCGACACATTCCGGCGCAATTGCTTCGAACGTTTCGTTGTTTCACAAAGCCTCATTCTGCCCATCCCTATTGAATGGATGTTGATAGGCAGATTGTTCAATGGATGTTGATGGATAGTTTAATGGGTGGATGAGTGAATGGTTTGAAGAGGATGAATGGATGGAATGTGCCTTATATCCTTGTAGAATGGAGAGACATAGAGAGAGTTGGCCTAGTTAAGCAGAAAGCAGTTGATACAGGTGCAATCAGTTTAACTGGCCCTTTGATGGGTCCTAATAGTGAGCAGCTGGAAGTTGATACAGGTGCAAATCAAGTTAATTAGTCCATTGTGATGTCATAGTGCTAATGCAAAGTCTAAAAAATAAGCTTGTTTTTTATTAATATCTCAAAAAGTATAAAGTTTACAAAAGTGAAAAATACATTCCCCACGTGTCCTTTTCAAGACCTACGTTACAAAGTTTGAACGAAGTTTCTACGTTAAACGGTTAAAGCTGAATTAGACGCAGACATTTGGTGGGAAGAAGAAGAAGAAGAAGAAGAAGAAGAAGACTTCGGATAACAGAACAGTGCATTTTCATGCACTGTAATTCAAGACCAAACATGAATGCATTATTCTAACAACACACATTTACAGAGATAGACAGTGATTTCAGAGGTAACCAGTACAGTATGATAATTAGTTTGGCCTGGCCCTCTGTGGGGTAAGGCATTTCCTTTGTGGGGGTTTGTATGTGACAGACTTCTGTAGCTTTGTTCTGAAATATTGGCCTTGCAACTGCAAAAGGCATTCTTTAGCCCTTAAAGGACCAGTATGTAGGAAATAATGGAAAATAAACCATTGTGTAATGCAACCATTCCAAACCATATGTCGTCAGAGAGTAAGGAAACACGATGAATTGAAGTAATGGCTTATTTGACAACATTACTATAACCCGTAAAACCCTGTGAAACCAGTGAAAAAAATGAGTTACGGGGCGGAATCTCTTGGAATTTTCGTTTATGTTTTGAACGATTAATTCTAGAATAGCATATTAATAATGGGCTGGCACGTCCCCCTATTTGGGTTGCCAAATTAGCAAAGGCCAACTGTCAACAGCTGTCAGTTGTAGTCATGAACAGTAACCAACGAGAAGCAGGCAAATTTCCAAAATTAAAACAAGAAACCATTTAAGTGGACATCGGAGGAGCTTCCTGAGATGGCGACGTCTTCGTTAAACGAAGAATATAAAGTCTGGCGCAGAGCTGGCCGTATTTCTCCACGACAGGTAGCCTAGGCTAAACTTCATCTGCATCGCTAGTGTAACACTTAGCTAAATATGTTACGTTGGTTAGAGAGGTATTTTTTGTTTTCACTGTTTCCGTGTAGCTGGGTCATGGTTGGAGAAACGTTTAAGCAGCTGCAGGTCATATAACGTTAACTAAGTCTGCATTACATCTGGCAACCCAGAAGTGGCTCGCGTCTAGTTAGTCTTGAGAACGTTCACCAGCAGGGCCGTTTTCAAGCAAAACGGACATAGCATACCCAAGCAAAATGGACATAGAGCCCCCCCCCCCCCCCCCCCCCCCATATACATTTTAAGTTCACCCACACTTTATATAAATAAAAAAATGTTGACAGTGCAAATACTGCTGTTGCATATATATACTGTGCATTAGTTTTGAACATTTTGAACATTTGCAAAAACACCACCGTACCATAAAATCCAATGTCAGCTTCTTCCTCATGAATGGAGGATGAAGTTGACGGTGTACCTGGGAAAATAATTGAAAAAAAAATCTAAAATGACCTGTGAAGTACGTTTGACCATTTCACTGTTGGCATATTGGAAAAGGTCATTAACAGCTCAGCTCAGTGAGAGAAATTCACTCTACCTTGATCAGTGGAGGTATCCTTAGGAAGAGCCTGAGGGCTGAGAAATTTAAGCAAAGCACTTTGAGGGAGAAAGAAACGATATGTTAGCATTTCCATATTTTGATATTTAGAAGGGATGCAGCTGCTTTCACAACTACCAATGCTTACTGTAAAAACATCCCAAGCTAATGTTATACATTGACCTAGGCCTACTTGTAGCTTAACATAGCATTCAAGCATTCTGCTGTTTGAGAATTAGACAGACGCACCTGATGCTTTAAAGACAGTAAACAGCTGGCGTGCATGAATACTTCTAGACATGAATGTTCTAGTCTGCTTTGATGCACGGAATTTATTGTGTGGTTTTCCTAACCCCCATTTGGTAAATAGATCATCACGGTCGAATAGTTAGTATAGCAGAGAAGCTATCCCACTTTCATCAAAACCTATTACAAAGCTATAGCAATGTTATGTCATTAAATACGATAAACAGTGATTCTGGAACAGATCTGCGTCTTCCTTATCCCGTTAATAAACATATTACAGTATAATGCGCTAACTGTTCTAGTTTGTTACAAGCATGGGCCGTCAGGCAGGTAGTTAACATAAACATTTTTTGCTAGGCTAGCCTTCCTGCTGCGACATTACACCATTTGTACAAGACAAGTAGAGCTATTTTATCCAGTGTAATTTATCACTTACCACTATCTTGTTTTTTCTTGTCACCCTCTTCCTTTCTCTTCTTTCTTTTCTGGCTTCCGGACGCATAACTCCGCTTCATTATGACTGCCGAGGTTTTATATTTTCGCGGCAGCAGAGATCACAAACCTGGCTGGCTGGTTGCTGTCAGCGACTACTGAGAGGGGCCCCCTTGAGGGGGATCCCGGTATTGCCGGGAACAGTGTCGTTGCACTTTACTGCATTGACTATCAAAGGGGCGCTCACAGTTTGTCGTTGCATTTTATTCTTAACCAGTCATAGTCTTGGGGCCCCTGGCCAGCTCGGGGCCCCAAGCAATTGCTTGGTTTGCTTGCCTTCTAGTGACGGGCCTGTTCACCAGTGTTTTGATTCTGGACTACAGAACGTTCGGTAACAATCCTACAAATCGCTCCTTTAAAGGTGTAGGTTTTTGAACATTCTAAGTTCCGCAACAATTGAAGGTTCTAAAATTCTATGTTGAATTCATTGAACCCAGATATTCTTTAGAACGTTCATTTCCCAACATTCCCATCACACCGGTGTGACGGTACTCCTTTAAGGGTTAAAAATGCAATGGATTTAGTCAAAAGGCTGGTTCTCTAGCTATCTCTTAACCAGTGGTAGTTAGTGTGCTTATGAGCTGGCCTTAGGGACTGCTCGAGCATCAAGCCATTCTCTTGAGGCTGTGCTCTAAGCTCTAATCAATTGACTTGTTTTCACACTAGTCAAGCAAGAAGAAACCTGTGTATCATACTACAGTACTGTAGGTCACAGTGATTGCTGATTCAAGTGCAGATTCTAGTGATTGCCCATTCAAGTTCAGCGGGTCGACTTCATTCACATGTTGGACCCTATTGTTAAATTACCACTTGAAACCTGGGTTTCACTTCATGTGTTAATGGGGCTTAGGCCTATATGTATTTGTGCCAATACATTACATGTCATTATGCCATCGTCTCTTAATTTCTTTTTGCAATTGGCAAAGTAATCATCAGAGGTAAAAAGCATCCTTTACTCTAGTTCATCCAGCCATCAAAATAACTGATAGTTTCTCAGCTTTCGGCGCAGAATGCATACAGGTAATCCTTTAAGTTTAGACAACCGTGCACCACCATTCTCTCAGAATGATTGCTGAATTATTGATGTTATAAATGACCTAATCTTGGCAGAGATTTAACACAGACGACCAGACACATTTGTTAAAGGGTGTTAAAGTTTCATGAGTGTAGCCACTGGTAACCTTGACCTCCTGTCACCTTCTTGTTTTGAGAGCATGATAGATGATCTGTAAAGCTGAAGCAAGTTTGCAGTGGGTGGTGGGAAGATTTCAGTAGGCTGTAACATGGAAGAGTGCCTCTCTGCTATGTCTGAACTATGAAGAAATGTGGTAAACACATTCTGTGCTGAATGCAATTCATTGTTAGCCCATGCCTGAGTCCAGTGTCATGCTTGTGTACTGCCCCCCCCCATTCTCACCCCAATCCCTTACTGTACAAGACCTGTAGCATGTATGGTTTGATTTGTCCAGAGGGTAGCTGCAGGACAGTGGTGTCATTTGTCGGAGGGTGGTTTCAGGATCTGTGCACCATGACCAGAGATGTATCCTGAGAGATGTTTCCTTACTGAGGCTATATGGACCAGCTAGTGAGCTTGTGTGGGCTGACTCTCTGTGTAGCCTTTAGATAATTTGGCTCAGTTCAAGGGAAATTGACATCTTATCTTTGTGTATTAAGGGGTTGTAGCTTCGAAGGAACAATTTAATTATGGCACTCATTTTCATTTAAAAAAAAAAAAAAACATGTTTTCTTTTTTTTTCTCTAGCGAAGCAATGACCTGTTAAATTTTGAATATTTATCCAATTATCTGAAACATAAACTTTTAAGAGAAACATTACTATGTTTCTCTTAAGTCGTTATGATATTGTGGGTCTATTTCTGTAAAGCAGAGAAAGTGTGATTAGCTCGCTCAGGAGGGCTGTGGATCTGTGATGACTTTCAAAAGCACTGTGGGTAATGTGATTTCATGTTCATGGTCTATTTGTGGGGGGTGAGGAGCTCCATTCTTTTCACTTTTTAATTAAGCTCTCGGATGTGCCAGCACTAACCAAGCAAGCTACACCACGCTCAGCATTCAGGCACCAGGCACATTTACACAAAGGAACCCCAAACTTCCAGTGTTGGCCAAAATCACTAATATAGCCCATAGTTGGTATCATTTTCCCCCACTACATACTCATCCACTGCAAAACCACTTGAAACCACGGGACCTTCGAGCAGTTCATCGTGGGGATGATGAATCCCTACTGTCTCGGGTTGGCTTACACACATCGCTCGGCTTCTTTTAATGAGGCAACAGAAGCCTCCTCATCAATCTGATTGTAGCCCTGCCTGAGGTGAACGGCAGCACTCTGACCACAGGGGGAGGAAGGAGCCGTCAGCGCTTTGATTCAAGATCAGAACGAGAGCGAGAGTTGCAGTAATACGAGTGCCAGAGATATTGCTCTGGTCGGAGGACACACTCATCAAGGGAATCTATATTTAACGGTCCATATTCCCTTTCAGCTAAATGAGAAGAAGGACAGCGAGGAACAAGACAAGGCCGGCGAGAGAAAGTTTGCTGATCGAAATTTTTCTAGTTGTCATGCAGCTGCGTGAGCGATGAAATAGGGGCCCTCACATACATTTTGCACTCTTGTTTTAATACCCATCAACAGCTTTCTGTTTCTCTGGAACAGGAGAGGGAGAAAAAGCCTTAGTGCTTTTATGACAGTTCAGTGATCATAATAACAGCCTTTTTGTTTATTTTATTTTTTTTAAAAGACAGCAAAAAGTGCCTTACAGCACAACAAATATACCATCAGTGAAGCTTTTAGACATGACATAATGCATTAGATCAATAAAAAAAATGTTCATCATCATCATGGCTCTCAAATCCATGTTGAAGTGTGGTCTTGGTGGAATGAGGTGTAAATGCACCTTTCTATTCCAGGAATCGAGCGAGTGAATTAGCATAAAAGGCCTGTGTTTAGGCTTTGTTGCTGAGGTGGCGCTACCATGAAAGCCATCCAATAAACACTTTCAGAGACAAATGTCTCCACTAATAACCCACAGACCAGATCTTGATGGAGAGCTTTTGCTTCAGCCCACATGGACTTAAGCATGTGGAACAGTGACAACAATCAGTGATGGCTGTTTTGTAAGCCTCTGAAGACTGATCATATAAGTACATGTTAGGCTTAAAACATAGACCGGTTGGGCTGTTTATCAACAAATTCGTCATCTAACATTTTTTTCCACACTGGGTTGACACATAGGAGCTTACATTACAGCATGGATGTTCTGCCCTCTTCCATCCCTTAGTAACAGTGATGACGGTGTACATTGCAAGACAAGCAACAGTACTAATGGAGGCAGTTTGTCCATATGGAGGTGTTGTCCAGAAGAGCTATGGATTGCAAGCCTGTCATTATGGAAACACTCTGACTTACAAATGATGACATGCTCTTACTTGCACATGATTGGTGGAATCACTGCCTTTGCTTACCCTTGCACATCACTACGATGAAATATAAAAAATCCTGTCACTCTAACAAGCAAAGCCAGGGGAATATGCACTCAATCTTGGGCTTAGCTAATATCACAGACGTTGGCTTGGTAATGGATGGAATCATTTCTTTTTAATAATGTGCAGTGGCTTGCAAAAGTATTCAATACCATGTTTGCATACAGTAAGTATTGAACCCCTATGCTTAATACTTGGAAAAAAACCACTTTAGTATAATAACAACCAAAATGTATTTGATGTGAGGCAATACATTACATAGAGTCTTTTGATCAGGGTCGTTTTAGAATATTCCCTTTACTGTTTTTGTCTCCAGTGTTGCTATATAGCTTATTGCCTGAGGTAATTATCCTACTAGTGTGCAAAACCTTCAAGCCTTCATTTTTTACAACTGATTACAACAGGCTTTAGATATGTGTAAAATTGATCTATCTCTGTTCATTATCCCTTTAATTCTAAAAGGTTTCCAAGTTCCCAAAGTTGAGAAATATCCCCACAGAATGATGTTACTACTGGTGTTTCTTGAGTCTTTGTCAGTGGTGGATTTACAGTACATGTAGGCGCAGTGCTTTGAGGATTGGCCAAAAAGCTTCATTTAAGTGTCATGTGACCACCATCCTCTGACACTGGGTTTGGTGGTCAGCCTTTTTTATACAGCATCTGGGTGGGGTGATGCAATTTCCACTTTATTTGTGTGGGTCCAGTGCTGCTCAATTGAACCAAAGAAGTCACTTGGAATATATTCCTGTAGTTTTAGGAATATATTCAGTATTTTACTTATTATCAGTTGAGTCACTCTGTCTCTTTAGTCTTCCTTTCTTCTGTTATTTCACAACTTGGCAGATGACTGTTGGATGGAGTGATTTTTATGTCCAGCAGAGAGAGATTATTTCTTTAATTATTAATTGGTAGCATCTAATCATAATACTTTATGATCAAATAAGTGACACCTCTGTACAATATGTCAAGTCAAATCAGGTTTATTTATAAAGCACTTTAAAAACAACAACATTTGACCCTCACAGAATCAAAAGAGTATATATATACCAAAGTGCTTTACTAGCAAATGACCAGGACCTGACAGACCACACAGCAATGATCAGACAATTCAACTACATATTTACAACAATATACAACAATTTATAACTATATCTATATATTTTTATTTGTGGATAATTTGTCATCAGGAACTAAAAATCACTGGGGGCTAAATACAAATGTGATCGGGCAAATATGTTTAGCATATTTTTAAATGTGAAAATGGTGATGAATTTCAAGGGGGTTGAGTACTTTTGCAACCCACTGTAGCCTACTGTGGGTTAGCAGCCTGTTGGAATAGCTAGAATTGATCAGCTTTCATAAACCAGATGCTTGTGTTATCATAGTTTTTGTTTTATTTGCTGCTGCATGTCATTTTACCAATGCATTTTCTACTATGCAGACCCCAGACTGCAGAATGTTTTGACATGATGCCACTGGAAGGTTAATGTAATCTCTGAAAATTTGTTTTGATTTTAAATTTGTTAAGAATTTGACGGAGATTAGCTGTGTGTGCATGGCTAATTTTGTAAGCCTGAAATGCAGAGGCAGGTTTTAAAAGAATAAAAGACAATCTGTTCATTTGAAATAAAAGCCATGGGCCTCCTCCATTAGTAGATGTAAACTGTAGAAACATACGTGTGTGTGTGTGTGTGTGTGTGTGTGTGTGTGTGTG
Organism: Alosa sapidissima; assembly: GCF_018492685.1. Taxonomy (NCBI): domain Eukaryota; kingdom Metazoa; phylum Chordata; class Actinopteri; order Clupeiformes; family Clupeidae; genus Alosa; species Alosa sapidissima. The sequence continues at coordinate 18,048,528 of NC_055958.1, read as the reverse complement.
TGTGTGAGAAATCCATTCAACACGCCTCACCCCCGCCAGACCACCAACAGGCCCAGATATCCAGACGCCAGATGGGGAATCAATACCGATGTTCTCAATTACAGGAACACAGAGAGGCCAAAATGATGCACTTTAACGAGTTACTTAAGCCAGAAAACACAGGTCAGACACAAACAGTTGGAGACAGAGAGAGAGAGATGTATTTATAGTAGCGCTGTTATGACCTGTGGGTGTGGAACACCTCATCATCATTCATTAAACCCTAAGTGCTAAAGGGCTGTGCCAAGGGCTCAGTGTTGAATGTTATGTTTCAGCTGTTCAGATATCTTGTCCTCCTCCTCGTGCGTTATCCTGACCAGACACACTAAGCAGCGCTGCTAGCACAGTAGGGGACGAGTCTAGATTCATGGACCCTAACAGCAGTGATTTGTCTGGGTGTGAGATGGATACTTTCTGTGTCCTGTGCCCCTGTTTTCTTCTCAGTGGCGTCCATAATTGTTTGCATCCTGTAGGAGTTGTTGGAGAAGAATACAGCTTGAAAATGGAATATTTGGTCTCAGCATTTAATGTCATCTATTCAATCATGCATTCAGATGTGCCATTCAATGTGACAACATAAAAGATGTGAAAACACTGCTGTTTCATTTTGAAATTTGAAAGGAGTAATGTATCTCTGGGTATAAAGCATAGCAATTACAAATGATTATGACAAATGGCATTGACATGCAGAAAATGAATGGCTGTTAGCTCCTTTCCACATAAGAGAAATTGGCTTATTTGACATGGCTGTAATTTCTGTCTTCACCTTAAAATCACAGGTTTCTTTGTTTGGATGAGGATGTATGGTGAAAAACAGCAGTGTGCGGTATTCACGTGGGACATCTGTGGATTCAGCTGTAGGTAAGCCAACCCCAAGTGTTTACAAGGAAACTGTTATTTTTAAATTGTGGTTGATTGATAGATTCATTAAATGGACACAAAAGACACCAAGGGATGACATACTAAAGTGAGAATCCTTATTTCCATCATGGTCCCTGATGTCAACAAGACAGGAGAGGAACAAAGAGGCATAAACAAGTAATATCCTGCCTTAGTATTGTTGCTAAGTTACCAATGCATCCCAGTAGCATTACATAGCAGTAAAAACCAATACAATAACCCAGTCTGACACTATTAGCCTAGCTCAGTATAATTCACAGGAAGTTGGTTACACATCAGTTAGCCTTTTCTCTAACTCTGGGGCAGACGGCAAATAAGCCATTTTCCCAAAAGGTTAGCGTCTTCCTATGATATCATCATGAAGCATAATAATAAGTATTTTACACCCAACATGAATAAATATGCCATCAAAGTTTGATCCATTTAACCAGACCAAAGAACGGCCGTCGGTCTGCTCTTCTGTGATCTCCCAAAGGCATTAGTGACACATGTTAATCTTTACTTTGGCCTGTTGAGAACAGATTTAATATGACAGCACTTGTCAACGGATGTCAAGACAATGCACAACTATTAGTATCGCATGATACACTGATTGCATGGTAACATGATATGGGTGAATACTATTGTGTCAATCAAGTGACACTGTGCAGACAGCCGTGTGACTGTTATTATGTCCGCTCTCATTTCTGTGCACATCACCTCAGGAAAATATGGGAAATGATAAAATCACACGGTTTTGTTTGTATTTTACTGTGATTTTCATCAAACTGTCTGTTTATCCCTGCTGGGACTTGAATAGATAGCAAGTCTCAAATGACTGAATCCTTAGCAGTCTAACATCCACAACCAGTCTGTTTTCATAGGCGAACATGACTGCGCATACTGGTAGGCTTCAAACACATCCAGGCTTTGTGGCTTTGCTCGGGACATCCATGGGCTTTGCACTCCTCTAGCTCTGGTTGAGGAAGTAGGGTCAGCTCTGCCTCCGAGGAGATGAGTGGAATTGGGGTTCGGGGAAGAAGGATGTTTAAAGGGCCAAGCGGAGAGAGGCCTCCCAGCTTTAGCGAAAGAGTGATTCATGGGGCTGTGTGCTGTATTAGTGTCACTTATGAGTTATACAGAACAATTTGCCTTGCGAGCTGCTCATATGAGCTCAAAATGGCTGCCCTATTAATCCACCCCCCACACACCTGCAGCAGCTCTGATAACCGCATCTCCACCGTCCCCTCCCCTCATGAATGCGAGCCCGAGAAGGCGGGTGTGCAAAGTTTGTTTGTGTTTTGTTTGTGCCTCCAAAGTATTTCTGTGGGAGTGGGTTAATGCCTGTGTGTCTCCTGTGTGTGTTTGTGCGTAATATGTGAGCGTTTCAGCATGTGTGTTTGAGGCTTTGATTGAGTGATTTGTTCCCAAATCCCCCACTTCCTCCCTTGGGTCAGTGAGTGACAGATGAGTTTAATCTAAGGGGCTGGCCCAAGCACTGAATATTGATGAGGGCAGAGGACTTGTTAACCTTTTCGAAAGTGCTGGAAGAGGAGGCCGTGCTTGTCGGAAAGTGTTTGGGGAAATGTGGTGCTTAGGCATGCATTTGTGTTCGGTTTTGTGGATGTGTTGATGCATTTCTACCAAGGTCAGTAGGTCAAATTGGTTTGTGTGGTTTTCAGTGTCTTGCGTGAAATTAGTAATTTTGCATGTTAACAAGTGTCATTATAAATAATCTATCATAGTTTTTTTTTCCTACCCAAAGGGATGCATTCATCATGTAAACATGTTGGACATGCACTGTCACTCCTGTCACTCCTGTAACGCCCACTAACATTGACAAGGTCATGAGCACCTGTAAGCTTCTCCTCAGTGGCAGATCCTGTGTAATGTGAATAAATATCAGCACAGATCTGTCTTGTGCATTAGGTAGCAATCAAGGTGATCCTTATTTAAATAGACAACTTAATCTAGGAATCACTCATGTCAAACAACGATAATGAATCCTAACAGAATTATTATAAGGAAGCTCCACAAGGATGCACAAGATATAGAGTTTGTGGCTCAGAGAGTTAGGGCACCTGAATGTTTCAAAATGCTGTTGGCTTTAACCAGTAAATACCCAACTAAGAGTAACCATCATGCTAATCAAACACCTTTTCCCCTTTCTTTTTAGTAGAGCAGCATTAGGGTGGTCCTTATCAAGTCCATTTTTTGTTTTGCAAAATGTTAGTGTCTTAACCCTTTTGTTCCTTATTTGTTGTTTTTTGTTCCTTAGTTTCCTTTTTTTTGCAAAATGTTAGTGTCTTAACCTCTTAACTGTTTCTTTTAACTTCAAAATTAGAAATATGCAAACATTTTGACAAAAAATATATTTAGAGGTAGCTCAATCATGTGGAAGATTGTCTATGTTAAGCTGTGCTGCGTTATTGTGATATGCAAGTAATATTAAAAGTTGCTGCAAATGAACTACGGTACATTTTATTGAAATCAGAGCAACACTGACATGACAACAATGACAACAATCTCAAAAAAAGCACAAAGTTTTCAACAATCCCTCATTTCTGATGCTCAGTAGCCAGTGTTGACTTTTTGCAGTCTGGATAGATCCGTCAGTGATCTTCCATTCTAATAGATGGCAGATTTGATCCAACTAATTCTAGTATGGTGGAACCAATCAAATAAACCAGGAAAGGTAAATCTGCTAAACCGGGTCATGGATGGATTAATTTGGATTTAGTTTCTACAATAAGTAAACTGATATATGTATGTAAAATATGTATCTAAAATACATATTCAGGAATATATGGTGCATTAGATGCTTTTATGGAGATTGTTTTGGAATGTTACTAGCCAGTTACAATACCAATTCAAATGATCTGTTTTTATGAAAATCATCAAACAGAAAATCATCTGAAAGTTTAAAGCTATTGAGCTACCAGTAATTATTATGTTACTGCCATAAAAATTGGCATACTGTATTTTCTTATATAAAGGGCAAGAGCATGACAATTAAAAATAAGGACCACCCTAAGCAGCCTGTTGCTTTGTTTGAGATTTTGTTTTTGATGGTAAATAGGATTGGTTGTTGATTAGCCGCCAAAGGAATTGCCCTAACTGTAGCACTAGAAATTTAACATTCTCCAGTGCATATCTGAAATGGAATCCTTCTCTGTTCTGTTCTGCATGAACTCCAGACTGCCCTTGGCTTAACTGTTGTTCATACTTATTCATCGGACTCGTCTTTCACTTTGAGCTTCTGCAACAGGTTTCAAAGGCAGTGCCACAGCAGGATTAATTATTATAGCCCCTTTTTTATTTGATTCTTGCCAACAAAGTCTCTGTTCAAGGTTTTGACCTGATTCACCATAGCTCTAAAGATTTATGTAAATGCCAGGCCTTCTCATTTAGAAAGAAACAGCTCATAAAATATGATTCATGTTTTGCTCTCTGTCAGTGTTTGCCAAACCTCTCAACCCTTTACTTCCTCCTCTACCTCCCTGTTCCTCCTCCCTCCCCTATGTCACTCATCTCTTTATAAACAAGACCTTTACATGAGATTCTAAGAGGCGATTGTCAGTAACGAAAGCTGAGGCACTGTTTAATAATGTAGGTCGGGACCTCGTCTGTTATTAGAAAGCCTGTGATTGGTTATTATGCCCAGTGGAGGAAATGTCAAGTTCCGCGCCATTCGGCGGGGTGCATGACCCTGGTTATTAGCAGCTGCTGCTCCAGTTCAGCACAAATGTCAGCCGTCGGGGAAAAGCCCGGCGACACGGGGGGCTGGCGGCCACGGCCGAGAGGGTGCGAGGAAGGGCCGGGGGAGGCGGGGAGTGTCGCGAAAGGACGCGTCGCATCTGACCCATGGTAATGAGAGGTTCTGCATGAGTGGCAGCCGACGCGGGTTCGCGGCGTGGTGACTTTTCCTGGGTGACGGACCCCTCGGCCCTGGTCATGAATAGCCTTTTGTGACGCGTGCGCCGCTCAATCTCCTAATGGTGGTGGTGGGGCTGGGCACTGGCTAACGCAAAGTGAAGATGGGGGGGGGGGGGGGGGGGGGGGGGTGGCAAATAACACAGGAGCACTGGAGCGCCCAGGGCACAGCCATAAACACCACATTCTGAATAATTACCACCCTGGCTGATGTGCTAGTGCTCTTGCTGTATGCCTCATTACCATAATTGAATTTGCACGGTATGCTGTGTGTAACACAAGTGCCTTTATGTGGGAGAATGAAAGGGGGGCCACTCTGAAAGAATTGTTTCGTTCTCTTAGAATGGAGCGATTGAAATAATTACTTTGTGTTGCGCTAAGGAGTCGTTTGAGTGAATCCATGTGGCTCATGGTTTGTGAGCCCAAGGCTCATGGACACCCCTTTTTGTCCGGCGTGTGTGGATTTATTACTTAAGTCTAATCTCTTTGATGGATAGCTGATGTGCGGTAGATGCAGAGATTGTAATTTGTGGGCTAGTCATGGCTGGAATGAGTCAGTGTGTGTTTGCGCGTGCAAGGAGGTCATTCTGTGTGAGTTAGTGTGTGGTTGTGCATGCACAAGTTAGACCACATTTGGATATAACAAAGACTGTATGCTTATGTATGAATGATTTTTGCTTCGGTGTGCATGCATGTTTCATATCTGTCCAAACACAGGCTTATTTGCTTCTGCTTTTTGTGAATGGGAGTCACACGGGTGATGAGAAATTAACGGTGTGTGCATCTGTGAAGAGAGGTTAATAATACATTTGCCTACAGGAGCATCTGGAGCTCAGGCACAGGCTTTCCTCACCTCAGTCGACGCCAACACAATATTCAGCTCTTCCCTCAGACGTGTTTATGGACTCGTCAGCACAAAGCACTGCTGGATAAAAAGCAAAAAAAAAAAAAAAAACCTTACTCGTCGTCTGCATGGTGATTTTAGCAAGTAGTGACTGAGCGTTGAATCAAGGCATTCAATTCTTATTCAAAAGAAATATTTAAATATTGTATTGTCTTGTTGTCTGTCAAAGCACTTGAAGTCACCATGGAATGACTGGTACATGGGGTGGGGGCTTATACAACAATCACGTCCGGGTGAGAGGCCCACCTATGGTAAGTGTGGGATCAGAGGAGCATCAGTCTCGGAGTTGTTGTTTAACAGCTGGGCTTATGAAAGGCTATGGGAAGGTCCCCTTTAGATGCAGGTTAAACGACCCTCGTGACGTCTATGCAGGAGTTACTGTTGGTGTCACACAGCAGTGTGGCAGTGTGTGAGTGGAGCTGAGCGAACCCTTTGAGTCTGGTCTTTTTTATTCTTGCCTTGCAGACAGAACATTCTGTAGAGACAGGCTTTCCAGTCCCCAGGCTCCAGAGCTACATCCTTGGAGTTCACCTGGGAAAAGGAAAAACAAGCACGTCGTGCCTCCTCTCCATGCACTCTGGGGACAGACCACTTCCAGTCACAGCAACACCCTCGAGAGGAACACATGATGCCTCTAGCTTCCTTTTTTTAATAAAATGCCACTAATTGTGTTTCGCTGAAGTGGAGCTGAACTCGTCACATGTAGAAATATAACTAAAATATTTTAGATTCCATTATTCAACACAAGTGTAACACAACACCTCAGTTAAATAGCCATGCTTAATAAGGTTTGTTCTTATGTGAAATGGAAAATTAACAGTTTATATTTATTATAAGCTATTAGAAATACTTGCCCCACAGTAATTAATGAGATTCAAATATTTGTTCAATGCTTAAATTCTATTTGATGGTGGACATGTTTCTTGTTGCCATGGAGGAAACCAGCCTTGCACAGATTTCTGGTGTGATCTGCCAACTTCAGACACTATTTTTTTCTGCTGCTTTTTGTTGGTGGGGGAGGGGGGTGTCTTAAGCATCCTAAATGTGTTCTGTGTTTGATTCAAATCAGATAGCTACCTGTAGGTCATAGTTGTTCTTCTTTAGAAACTCTGTTCTTTGGTTCATCGTTATGCTGGAATATTCTTCTTCTGTCAAGTTCCTGGAGACTGGGAGTTATCTTGTCAGCCAGTGTTTTGGTATACACAAGCAGTCATGGTGCCATCTATAAATGTAATCTCCCCAACACCTTTTGCATTCGCAGAACATCACACTCCCATCTATGATAGCTTCAGCGAAAGTTCTACTAGGAAGACTCGTAGTGTAACTTACTCCTCCCATGCTTACACGGAGCCAATCTTAGCTTTGCCTACTTTCGGGAAAGCCCTGCAATCTGATCATTCACTCATTCAATCAGTGCTAGCCTATAGGAATTCAGTGGGCTCTTTAAATACGTACCACCTAACACTGCTTCTGCTTCTCAGTATGCTGACTCTGACGTCCTAGCTCAGGCTTCCGCGTGGACCTGGGCTCTCTGCATTTTTACATTCGCCCCTTCTGCCCTCAGTGGCGTTACTTATTACAATCCTACCGCGCTCGTTTGCTGCGCTGTTCAGACCTGTGCGTCCTTCAGTCAGGGCCACTGCATGTCGCTTCATCGCTAATCTCTGCATATCGGAGCCAGTCACGCTCACGCTGTTGCAGCCTTCAATTCACGATAACCTACTGCCGGGTCGCCGTCCTCGCGCAACTCTGTTGCAGGCCCATGTCGTTTTCGGCAACAATTTCTCAAGCTTCAGCGTCTGGTTGGTAAGGTTATCGTGCTCTCTCTTCCCAAGCTCCTCGAGCTGGGCTACACTCTACCCACAGTCATGCAACCTGCTTGCCAACGATATTCGGCGGGCAGCAAACAAACTGACTTGTCTGACACGGTTTAACTTTCACTTAAGCCTCCTTACATAATTCCTGCTGATTTTATAATCCTTGCGATTTGTGCTGTAAATTCCTGGCCTGCACCACGCTGCCGTTGAACCCAACCCTGTATTAAGACCTGTTTAATTGATGTTCTACACTCACTGTGGTTATCTCGATGTCTACCTTGGTTGAGCGTCGTCAAACCAGTTGTCTTTTTGTGTAGCCTCTTAATTTGCCTCGCTGCTCGTTGGGCTGCATAGGCTTTAGGCTAGGCTATTCGTCTGCTGGACCTTCGGTTCAGGTATCACTCCTTGTGCATGGCTGCGGGAAGCCAGTTCTTCGTTGCATTCATTTAATCATCTGGGATTGCGTCCCATACCTTCTGGTAGGAAGTCTACACGGCCTTCCTCGGGTGATTTTCTGCATGCACTTGCCGTTGCTCAAACTACTCTCAGCTACCGCTGATCTGTCATCTCCCAGGTATGCCGTGACGTCCCCGACGTTCTCAGCTATCTGGGTTCTCAATTTTGGGGGGTCTTACACCAAAGCTCGAACCAAAATGACGGCACGCCGGCCCATGGTCATCAATTGCCAGTATGTCACACAAGCTATTATCTAGGCAATAATAGGTGTTTTCTTTTCAATGCCCGTATTATGTCAGTGTTCATGAGCTGACACCACAGTGTGGGCTCATGCCCACATGGTTGAGCTTTTAATTAAGAAGCTGTGTCATTTGTGTATGTAACACATCCTTCTAGCGTCTTTTGTATGTTTAAAATGTATTTTCTGATTCCGTATTGGGTTCTTAGGAATTCTATGGCAGGCCTCACTTTGCTCACTGCCCACCAGTGGGTCGCTTCAGCACTCCATATATTGGTGTTAATGGTTACCGGCTGTTCATGATTATGTCGGCAATTTTACATTTAGCTAGTTGTGGTTTAAGTGGTGGCCTATGCTGGAAGTTCGTTGATCACGACTACCAACGTAGCCGTTGGCTGGTTGTTTTACCGATGACGATGCTACATGTCGCCTGTAACCACTCCTTCCTTCTCGCAGGTCAAACGGAGCGGTCCATCATCACTGGCAGACTCAAGTCTCCTTCAGGCCAACGCCGCGCCCTTCATGCACTCTCTTTAGACACAACGGGTCTCTGCGTGTCTGTGATTTCAGCCCATCTAGTCACGCCATCAGTCACATTGATTGCTGACTCGAATTGCCGTTTTAGCAGGATCCTCTGCATAATGTGTACTCTAATTTCCATTCTCCTATTTTGCCTTGGCTGTTTTGTTTTGGCAGATATGCTCACCCGAAGTGATCGCGCCAGGGAGGACGTGCAAGTTCCTTTTACATTCTCCTCCCAATCTTTAATTTGCTAACCCCTGCAGGTGCATCATGCCTCCCCTCTTCCGTTGAGGGGGATGCAGTTCGTCAATGGAGAAGCAGTTCCACATATCACACTAACATCTACTTTCTTACAGGGATGGCCGTGCCGGTTCACGGAATCACGCAATCGCGTGGATCATGTTTCCAGTTCATACTGGAGGGGGTCATCCCTCAGTCTTCACAAATCTCCCGAAGGCCAGCGCTTTCGAGGATATCTCCTCTTGTAGCACGGCTTAAAACTAGCCTTCCTAATCCCAGCACTTATCACCTGTCTAGAACTAACACTTGTCTGTGTAAAGCACACTGATGCACTTTTCGTTATTGCGCTCTACCTTCTAAATTGTTTTCAATTGCACTGGCATTGTGGGAGAATTGTTTTAGCTTTAACCTGTTTGCTGTCACGTTGGTCTAGGTTGCCCTAGATGCTGGTTGCCCAGCTCACTGTCCAGGTTGCCTTGGTCGCCGGTTGCCCGGCTCATGACGCTCGTCTAGGTTGCCCAGTCGGTCCAGGTGGCCCTGGATGCCGGTCGCCCGGCCATCATGTCTGTCTAGGTTGCCCTGGACGCTGGTTGCCCAGCTCATGGTTCAGGATACCGCTATACGGTCAATGTTAACTGCCTGATCCCGGACTTCGACGCAATTGGATGACACTACGTCTGTCGTCTGTTTAGATCGCCTCTGGCCCGTTATACCAGCTACACAGATATTGGTTCCCCGCGATGCAAGGGGCAAAAGTTACGTGCATCATACTCCTTGCCAGACTTGAGTCTCTCCCTGAGCAAACGCTTCCGTGAGAACTCTGGATTCCCAGGGTACATTCTCAGTCGCTTTGATTAAAAATGTCCTGGCCACATGGAATGTCACGTGAATGCACACCCCTCCACTCACTCAGGGGCCAGTGCTGGCGCATGACTAATATAATTTCTGCATCCAGTTGGGCGATATGTATTGCTTATTCTCTCCTCATTGCTACCTTTACTCATTGTCTCTCCAGCAGCCAGTTCTAAACTGTCCTATCCTGCCACAGTGGTGCAGCTGGTATAGCGAGCTCGCGTTAAGTCATTCTCAGAGCTCCTTTGCACTCTGAGATGCATAAGCACCATGGTGGTGCCCCAGCACTCATCTGTTCGTTGTCTCGTCATATTTCAGTTACATATGTTCTTCCTCCTGTCACATACAGGCATGAATTGTCCTGAAGTCCTTTGTCTACCTCGCAAGGTCATGCTTCCCTCGCATTACTGATTCTGCTCATCTTATTTTGGGGGGCTTTCCAAGAGCAGGTGCTAAGGCGTAGCACACGCATCCATCTTGGCTTGGGTCTGCAGCTCAATGCATTCATCTCACTCTAGCCGCTGCAGGTGAGCTATCGAACCAGAACACACATCTGGCTTCACAAGCACTAGTCTTCTACAAAACTAGTCATAATGCTTGTCTATCCTAAATATTAAACCACATGACTTCGACGTAAATATACTCAAGCACCCATATCAACTAACTCATCGCTCCGGTCCCAAGCATCTGCAACTACAAGCTCTATTCCCCTGCATTGATCCTGAGTACATTATGTTTAACCTTTTAACCCTAACCATGTTTTGCTTCCCTGGTCCCCGTTCACTACCTTAAACTACGGCTCACACTTTACCTGATTTTCAGCAGCCATCTAGCTAACGTGCTGCTTAAATGTAACCTCTCTTCAAAGAGGTTCACCTCTCACTCATTCCGCATCGGCGCAGCCAAGTCTGCCGGCCAAAAGGGCCATCCACGTCATCCATCAGGATGCATCAAACTAACTCCTCTTGACATTTTCGATGCTCAGAAGTTGCTCTCCCATGTTAACTCAGGTACCTCATTTTACCTTCACAAATCCTGGTGGCGGTGGTTAAATTCTGGCATTCGCCTTGCACTAATCGCTGAAACATATTGAGGCCCAGCACGCCGGTAGCTTGTGGTGATTTAGTCTCAGCCATGGGCATGTTGCCCTTTTCACTGGTTGCCCAGCTCGTTCGACGCTTATGGTTCAGGTCACTTCTCGCCGGTTGCCCGGCTCGTGATGCACGTCTAGGTTGCCCTAGACACTGGTTGCCCAGTTTGGTCCAGGTTGCCCTGGATGCCGGTCACCCGGCCATCACATCGGTCTAGGTTGCCCTAGACGCTGGTTGACCAGCTCATGGTTCAGGTCGCACCGTACGCCGGTTGCCCGGCTCGTGACGCTCGTCTAGGTTGCCCTAGACGCTGGTTGCCCAGTTCGGTCCAGGTTGCCCTGGATGCCGGTCGCCCGGCCGTCACGTTGGTCTAGGTTGCCCTAGACGCTGGTTGCCCAGCTCACTGTCCAGGTTGCCTTGGACGCCGGTTGCCCGGCTCATGACGCTCGTCTAGGTTGCCCTAGACGCTGGTTGCCCAGTTTGGTCCAGGTGGCCCTGGATGCCGGTTGCCCGGCCGTCATGTCTGTCTAGGTTGCCCTAGACGCTGGTTGCCCAGCTCATGGTTCAGGTCGCGTCGTACGCCGGTTGCCCGGCTCGTGACGCTCGTCTAGGTTGCCCTAGACGCTGGTTGCCCAGTTCGGTCCAGGTTGCCCTGGATGCCGGTCGCCCGGCCGTCACGTTGGTCTAGGTTGCCCTAGACGCTGGTTGCCCAGCTAATGGTCCAGGTTGCCTTGGACGCCGGTAGCCCGGCACGTCTCGTGGTCTAGGTTGCCCTAGACGCTGGTTGCCCAGCTCGCATAAGCACTAAAGTCCAGGTTGCTCTGGATGCCGGTGGCCTGGCTCGTCACGATGTACTAGCTTGCTAGTCACTGGGCGCCCAGATCGTGAAGTGCTTATGGTCCAGGTTGCCCTGGACGCCGGTTGCCCGGCCGCCGCATTGGTCTAGGTTGCCCTAGACGCTGGTTGCCCAGCTCGTCAAGCTTCTAAATCCCACTAAAGCGAAAGCATGCTGCGGGCCCCACTACAACCCTAGGTTTATGGTTAACACCTAGCTACTTTAAAATTCTGTCGGCGTCCTGGCACAACGTCTTCACCCAGGCCCAGTCATGCTGTTTAATTCATCTTGTATGTATACTAATGTCTCTGCTCCTCTCAGAACCAGATTACTGAGTCACCGCCCTGGCGGGCATCACTCATCCTTTTGGGGGTAGGCTCCCCGCCCCTGCCTTCATCCATCGGCAGGAGACGAGATCCGCTCATCGCTGGACGGATCCGAGACGGGGCCTACGCCAAAGACTGTTACCTATTCAGGACTCTATCATGCTTGCATCCAAGCCGTTCCTTTACTAATTAAATTGTTAACTGATTCTATTCTGTCTACTGAGTCTTTCTGGTAGAAATGATAGCTTCAGCGAAAGTTCTACTAGGAAGACTCGTAGTGTAACTTACTCCTCCCATGCTTACACGGAGCCAATCTTAGCTTTGCCTACTTTCGGGAAAGCCCTGCAATCTGATCATTCACTCATTCAATCAGTGCTAGCCTATAGGAATTCAGTGGGCTCTTTAAATACGTACCACCTAACACTGCTTCTGCTTCTCAGTATGCTGACTCTGACGTCCCCTCCACCTCCCCTCCAGCCACCTCTGCCAGCAGTCCACGTCCATCGGGCACGGTCTGCCTACCACATCATCTTCCTTCAGCCACCGCCACCAGTTGGTCCCCGTCTCGTCGTGGGGGGTAGGCTCCCCGCCCCTGCCTTCATCCATCGGCAGGAGACGAGATCCGCTCATCGCTGGACGGATCCGAGACGGGGCCTACGCCAAAGACTGTTACCTATTCAGGACTCTATCATGCTTGCATCCAAGCCGTTCCTTTACTAATTAAATTGTTAACTGATTCTATTCTGTCTACTGAGTCTTTCTGGTAGAACCATGCTTCACTCTGGCTATTCACTGTGGCAGGAAATATGCTGGTCTCCATCTGAGCCACACACATGTATCTTGGTCTCACCTGACTAAAGGAATGTGCTCTTAATATTCATCAGGCATCTTTTCATGTTCTTCTTCTAAATTTGACTCTGCAATTTTGTGCTGAAGAGCTGTTTGCTCTCTCTTATCTCTCATAGCTTATATCCCATTGACTTTTAAGTGATAATGTACAGGTGAAGGCCCATATACTTCCATTGTGTATTGTGTCAAGTTGGTAAAAAATAACTAAATTAAATAAATGTTTGAACAAAGGTATCACTGGGTAGTAATAAATACATGCTGTGTAAATAACTAGATACCTACTCCAATGACCAAATCTAAATGTCATTTTATATTGAAGGAAAAAACAGGCTTCCAGTTGCACATTCTCATTTTCTCATTTACTTGGGCTTCTATGGTGACAGTTTAAATGAGCCATTCACCCTGAGCTGCTCATCATTAAATTGCAAGACATATTTCCCAAATTAGCCCATTGTGTTCTTTCCTTTTTTATTTACAGTACTTGGTCTGAACTGATTGTTGTTCTGTAAAGGTACATTTTGGTAGCTTGTGTTATTCTTATATGTAATGGATATCTTACTGAGTGCTTTTTAGTGAAATCACTGGCTAGAAAATGAGTCAGCCAAACTACTTTCATTTACTATGTTGATTCTGAATTGGAGAGATGTGTAAGTAATAAGGGTCTATCTAGATTATACTAAAAGTGATTGAATCAGCTCATAGCTCACATTATTAACAACGTCTCAAGGATTTAGCCATGTCGATAAACTTGCCTCTCCCAGAGGAGAGATGAGCTATAATATCTTCACCCCAGCTAAGGTCTGGAGCAGTTTTTGCCCAGTTTTCCCCCCACTTTGTTTGCATTCAATATTTCAAATTCAACAGCTTAACAAGTGTCTTAAAGGATTAATGTGGCAGAGTTTGCCATATGCTGGACAAAGATCCAAGCATGTCCTTTTTGTAACGCAAAACTCAGAAGCCACGTTTACTTGATGCCGGTTAACAAAGGTGGTTGACCATCCTTTTCTCACCCATAGCCAGCATTTAGTTTTATAGTTCAACGATAGAACGCTTTTATTAACAGCATTGACTTGCCATTCCTTTCCCTCCCAGTTTGGCGATGGTAATGACTAAATAAAGCTATTACGCAAAGAGATGGATGCCGAGGTGTCAGTCGGGACTGTATAGTGTCTTTTAGGGAGCAGGGCTGATTGAGAGGGGAGCATTTGCATGTGTTCATTAGCGAGCTACACTGGAGCTTATCACACTGAATGGCCTCGTTAGCGTCAGCAGATTTATATGCATCAGGTTGATTACAGGCGAAAGACAGAGGAGACAGAGATATGGGCCTTTTCGGGAATGACAAAACATTTCCCATTCGCTCGATTTCTTTGCAACAAATGCTGTGAGATAAGGCCAAATTGCCAAAATGCTAATCCAAAACATATCTATTATTGGTAATCACCATTAACATGGTAATTTATGGAAATACTTTGTGCCATACAATGGTATGACCCTTCACCTCACCTCATTGTATGCAACATTCACAGTCAAGCAATTGTAATGACATCCCAGTGTGATCACAAAGACATATTCATGAGTTTTTAAAGGACTGCACATTATGCATTCTTGAGCACTGAGTGTTCACTGTAAATGGGTCCTTCAAAAACAAACCATATCTCATTCGAACGCATCTCTAAAATGGCCACCTGAGTGGTTGGAAGTAATAGAAAATTTGATCAATGTATGACTGCACAGTTAATGAACTCGTCTGAGACAGAGCAGACATCTCCATCCATGAAACTGGATTATGAAGGCTTAAGGAGATTTAAGTGGACATGGTTAGGCTCTTTCTGGCATTTGTGCTAACCTTTGGCGTGATTGCCAGACCAAAGCTTTATTATAAGATGAAGTGTTTTAATAAAGCCAGTTTCCAGGGCGCTATCCTGTTCCAGGAAAGATTTGTGCCCTACAGGCAAGGGTTGTTATACTCACACAAGAGTGTAGAAACTGCAGAGGAAATCAGAAGACCGTGAGCACGGTGTCTCAGAACAGCTGTGAACACCGGCTAGCCATAATCAATCAAATGCCTATTCTCACCTGCCTGTGACACCGACTCAGCTCTCCGGGGAGTGGAGAGGAAATTAACCTCCTTAAGGACAACAGTGGGCTGGGGAGACCACAGGCGCACTCCTCAATCCTATAAGTACTTCTTGGTAAATCGTAATTGACCTTGGTTTTCACTGAAGTTACTGCTGTGAGAGACAAGGCAGTGATACGGGTAAACACACTCTAGTTTCATTGCTATTCAGCATGATTGCACATTAACATCATATGTTATTCACATTTTTTTTTGTGTGTGACTATGATTAGTCTAAGAATATTGAGATTCATAAATATTCCGATATCCAGTTGCATGATTCACTTGATTCACATGTCCTTTTTTTGCATGTTCACATCTTTCACATGTTACATTTTCACATGTTCTTTTCTGAACCCTTTAGCTGACTAGCAAATGTTGCTATGAGACAGATACAGTGTAAGACTGTGCTTATTCTATCAGTATGAAGGTAAGCCACAGGCAAACACCACTGCAGCGCCTTGAGGAAGGATCAGAGCAGGAGGTGTGTGTGTGTGTGTGTGTGTGTGTGTGTGTGTGAGAGAGAGAGAGAGAGAGAGAAAAAAAGAGAGGGTGTGTGTGTGTGTGTGTGTGTGTAAGAGAGACAGACAGACAGACAGAGAGACAAAGAGAGAGAGAGACAGAGAGAGAAGGAATGACAGGCATATATGACAAAGGCTATTTCCATACTCTCTGTTGTCTTTCTGCAGTTCCCCAAGCTGCCAAAAAGTGCTGTATTCCTGCCTTCCTGTAGGTGGAAGCAGAGCTCCCCCCTGGTGTCTCAGCACTAGAACATTAGTATTCACGGCTTGAGAAGGCTTTCAAAGCCCACTATTCATAATCTTGGCGACCGCCTCAACAACAAAATAATGGCACAAACAGGACGGGAGCTCAAACGGGAACCAAGCACCAGGCTGGCAATCCTGTCCCTCTGAGACCGCTCGCTTTTCACTCGCTCAGTTTTCCCCTCGTCACTGGGGGGCTCGTACCTGCTGCTATGTCTGAGGAGACTGTAATCCTCTGGCTATAGGAGGATCAGCTTCTGTGTTTGAAGGTACACAGAAGCACAAGGAGATTTGTAGAGTTCCCTAAACCGGTGGTAGCTGGGTTACACTAATGCAGAAGTGACTTACTGTCATTGTTGCTTCATATTGAATTCAGTGGTTGGCAAAATAGAATTTTTTTTTTACCTCCCCTTATTTGTTTTATTGTCTTTTAGAGGGATTTACAGAAAAGTCCAAATAGAAAAAAAATAGTTGGCCAACAAATGTTTTACAAAGGTCTTCAATGTGATTGCAAGCAATGTGATATGTCATACATGTCACATTTATTTGTGATATAAAAATGCATGTGTCTTCTAGATATATTGGAATTTGTATTCGCATTGTATTTGTAGCATTTTGCCTGCATTTGCATTTAACAAAATATAGCATTTATTGCTAAGCACAGGATACCAAGAGAGTGGCTCAAATGTCCTTGCCCTAAGTGTCCATCATAATCAGCTGCAATATCCAAACATATGAGATCTTAACGAATCTCCTAAAGGTTAAAGAATTAATACTAGCCTTGCTCCCACTGATGGTAATGATCATCCATGATCCATGCAAGACATCCATGTTCTTACCTGCTTTTCCCACCTGGAATCTGTCTCTGTTACGTGGTTTGATTGGTGTGTGACCTGCGTAAACATATTACCTCCATGCTTATGCTGATTAGATTCGATTCGGGTTGGAAATAAACATGCTATGGTGCTTCAATCTTCTTCCAGCACGCATGGATTCTTAGCAAAATAATTACTTTCTGACGATTTCAGTCTGAATGATAACTCCATTTCTGCCCATAAAATGAGACGCAAATAGATTTCCTTACATGAACCTGGTCAAAATAAAATAGATTATATAAATAGAATAAAAATGCTGATGAACTTTTGGGTTACATTAGGTTAAATGTAATGTTTCATATTTGGTGTACCCCCCCCCCCCCCCCCCCCCCCCCTGCCTCCCATGTTCTTGGAGGTGATGAATAAGCAACTTAGCCTGCGCTGAATGGTCCCTTGCCTCTTGCTCTCATTGGGACAGCCTCCATTATTATTTCAATTTCTGAACTGTTTTCATTTCCCCACGTAAATTCTTGAGACACTGAGATTGACTTATTTCAAGGTGAACGATAATGTTTGTTTGTAAAAGCTTAGTTTTGGCTGAGAGGTGATTTATGGCGTTAATTGTGTTGTGAGTTGTCATTTAGATAAAAAGCAGCAGCCACTTGCTTCAGCTCTCCGTACAAGCAGCAGCATTTTCAACATCCTTGACTCTCTTTGCAGCTGATCAGGGTAATACCATCTTTGACATGGGCTAATGCTAACACATTCAAAAATTTTGTCCTAATACCTTCTCAGGATGTCGCTGACTCATGCTGATTTAGAAGACTTTTCCTATGTCACCCTGGAGCAAAGCACTTAACCTGGTTTGACCAGCGTTAGATGTGGTTGTAAATGACCTTGGTTCTCACCTTCCCCTTCCCTCACTGTGTGTGTCTGTCGTTTGCTGTCCTGAGGGATGTCCAGCTTCTACTGTGAGTCATTGTTAAAGTCCAATTATGTCTGACCCAACCAGAGGCGGGATGCTGTGAGGTGTCCAGACGGTTGACCGTACTAAGATTGAAAGGATTACAGAGGAGAGGGCAAAGTTATGCTCTTTTATTCCACTAACCACTGGAAAAAAATATTCTAATCAGAATCATGCTATAGGGAGAGACCATTTTGATGCTTTAGTTTTAACCTTGTTTATTAGCTAATGTGCCTGGATGGCAGCCCAACTAGTCCCACCCACAACATTTGAGCTCGGGAAGTTCGTTCTGGAATTGTTCCGTTGAGGAGCAACTATGCCTGAACCAGAGCTATTCGGACCAGTCTAATTTTTCCTTGCCCATGATGCTCTTGGGTGCTCCTTGTTGGTGCCCCCCCCCAATCCCAATCCTCCCCCACCTTTCTTATGCAGCCCTTGCCACTTAATCTACTAAACCCCTCTACTATTGCACCCCCCCCCCCCATAAATGCACAAATAGGCATAATTTCACTGCATTTCTTACATCCAGTAACTATATGCATGTGACAATAAACTTCCTTGTATCCTTGTATCAAATTGTCTGGGCGATGATGGACAGATTGGGGCAGCCGTGGCCTACTGGTTAGCACTTCGGACCTGTAACCGGAGGGTTGCCGGTTTGAACCCTGACCAGTAGGCACAGCTGAAGTGCCTTGAGCAAGGCACTGCTCCCCGAGCGCCGCTGTTGATGCAGGCAGCTCACTGCGCCGGGATTAGTGTGTGCTTCACCTCACTGTGTGTACACTGTGTGCTGTGTGTGTTTCACTAATTCACGGATTGGGATAAATGCAGAGACCAAATTTCCCTCACGGGATCAAAAGAGTATATAAACTTATACTTATAGATGAGCAACAGTAGATACAGCAACAGTAACAGCAACAGATACCTGACGAAGACCTGAGTGGTCGAAACGCTGTAACCTACCATTAAACTGGGAGCATACAAGGCAGTGTGCAGATATCTTTTCTTTTTTCTTCAGATGAGCAACAGTGCCTAGTCTATCACGTCATCTGAGCATGCTTCGGTTGATTTTGTTTGCAACTAAAATGCTGTTGCTAGAAGCTAGACAAATGGCTTCTAAGACCCTGTTCACAAATGGGGAAAACTGCATATATTTCCATTTCCATTTACGTTTGGCCTTTCATTTACACGAAAACGGAGGTTTTATCACTGAAAACAATTATTTCTGTGTTCTAAGTAGAGATGTGGGAAAACTCCGGTTTCACTTTTGCATGTTATCAGGGGAAAACGGCATTTTTGCATTATGACATGTTGTTCCCTCGTTTGTTTGAAATCTCTGGTCAATCAACCTGTTTGCCGTTTGGACACCCTTCCCCAGTTGTTTTTAAGCATCGGTGTGGAAGGAATTATAGATTATATTATACAAAACAATATTAAGGAGAAGATGGATGGTTTAGGTGTTCTACCTACAGCTTGCAGCAAGCTATTTTGTTGCTCTGATTGGTAAGGTCTACCATTGAGTGCAGAGGCATTTTCCCCCCTGTATCGGTTGAAACACACCCCATAATTACGTCCCAATGAAGCAGTGTCAGACTCAAATTCTGACTAGAATTGAGTATGACAACGTCAGGCTATAGCTAATGACCTTTAGAATGTGAATGTCAGAATGTTTGAAGGCAGATTAGAGTTCCACAACTCCTATAGTTGTGCCATGCTCACAGTGATACATGTATGTCCACAACACATAAAGGTAACATATGACCATGATTACGGAAGCCTGTCTAAAGTAGTTTGTATCTGATGAGTGCTGCATTGCTTCTAGTGTTGGTCTCTGGCACTTCCCCTCTATGAATCAGCCAGTGTCACGGTCAGCTATTCTGCCATTATTTGTTTAATTTATCAAGAGGCATTCCAGGAAATATGATTCTTTTTGTTTTTGCATGTTGATGGAGAAATCACACTACATTCACTCTGTGTGGGCTTAGCTGGCAATAGATTTGACTCATAGTGCACTACAGTGTTTATTTCCCTTTGAGGACACACTATACCTGAATAATTCGTAGTCAAGGTAACTCATTATTCTAATGTGTAGGCTGTGTAGGAAAAAGACACAACTTAGCTTGGAGGCCACCAGCTGAATGAATGAAATCCTGAATTCATTCATTCAGCTGGTGGCCTCCAACTTAGCACAATTGTTCAATGTTGTTTCCATCTTTCATTCAGTTTGATCCAATTTACGAAAAACGGAACATATTTAGGAAATGTACTGTTCTTTCTCATTCTCAAAATATTAGGTTATTCTCAAAATATCACAATATTGTGACTCTGTCCAGTATATTTAAAATGTGTTATTGGGTAGCCTAAAACAGTACCTATTATTTGAGACTCAGGCCCAAATTCCAGACATGCAGTTTCAGATTAGTTGTGACCAAAGAGATAACTGAAGAGCCAAGTTGCCCCTACCCCCACACACTGCATCACCAAACAACTTTTTGTACGAGACAATCAGTGTGGTTTCAGTTTTTTTGTTTGACTGAAAGACCTCTGCTCCAGCAGTGATGTTGAGATGAGAGCACCGGGCCTTTTTGTTTTCTTAATATGCTCTTTCAGTTTGAAGCAGTTGTGGGCCACAATGTTCAGAGATTTTCAGTTAAAGGTGTGTCCGTTCCCTACATCCCGACTGAAACAAGCACTTTCTTGAAGATCGAATTACCTAGTCACTCACTGCACCAGCACCTTTCTAGGAAACACACAGAATAGAAGCATTCACAAAAGTACATCCCTGTTTGACTGCGAGCAGTCTAGTAGTACAGGAAAGAGATTATGTTATAGGTGTCACTAATGCCATCGGCATATGTTCCATCTAAAAACTCAGTCAACATTCTAAAAGCTCAAAATGGCCTGATCAGTATTCAGATGGCACCTATGGCCACTGATACTGACTTCTATTATAGTTGCTTTAACCCTTCTATTGTAATGTTTACAGTGCCATAAGATCCAGTTCAGAAGTGTGCCCATTATACTGTTTATGCTTTTGACAGTCCAGGGTTAGCATTGGCATGGTCACTTTGACCAGTCCATGGCTACCAAGCACCATCCACAACAGGGTGCGCTGTGTGTTGTGATACATTCATAACCACCAGCACACTTTTCTGTGGTGCCATGTTGGTTCGATTCATTGCCATGAGCCTTGCGTGATCATGGTGCGATCATGGTGTGTCCTTCTCTGTTGACTGTTGGAAGGTACTAGACTCTGCTGGCTAAGAGCAGCCTTGCTATTTTGGAGACGACTCCAAAATGGCAGATCCATTCAGCCTGGATTTGGCTCTAAGCATGCAATGTGTATTCTACCCATTTCTCCTAGTTCTAGCATATCAACTTATATATTAGTTGTTACAAGTTGATTAATAATCTGCTATATCTCTGAGTGGTCATAATGTTGACCTCTACTATCTGCTTGATGTTTTTGTAACAGTGAGGGGTTTCTGCACATAAAAGGAGCACTTCACTGACCTTTTCTGAAAGTGCCTCTATGTTGGATATTGATTACCATTCTTCATGAGCCTGGCAAAACAATAAAAGATCCAAAACCTGACATCCTATTTATCAACTATTTTGGAGAGCCCCATCAGTCATTAATCAAGTGTCACTAGATAACTGAAAAAAATGGATTGAATGTAGGATCTGTTTTTTTTTCTGATTTCTATTTTTGTTTTCTGTATATAATTGAAAAGGGTGACTGCAGAGCTGTTCAGTGTGTGCACCTCACTCCCTGACACCTTGGGAGGATTGCTACTGGCTGATGCTAGCACCCATGGGTGTTAGCTTTGTGTCTAGCACACCTGTCTGTCAGCCTTGACATTTTAGCTTCTATCCTTGTGTGATTCTGTCTTTCTCACAACACTGATTCCATACAGGTGCAGTCATTTCTTGGCCCTTTGTTCATAAGGAGGCGCCTTGCTGTAGTATCATTCTTATGAAAGGCTTAATTTTTTGTTCACTCCATGTCTTGCTCAGGATGCACTCCTAACAATAACACCATCTCAGGTAAGGGACAGCAAGCAGTAAGCATTAAAGAACATGCAAGATTAGACATCTGATATGTCAGGGCATTATTCTGTCAGGACTTACACTTGTGTCTGTGTTCCCTGTTTTGTCTGTGTGACATCGGTCATGCAGATATGATTTTGTGTTGTTGTTTTGTTTACTGATTGTGCTTCTGTCCATATCCCTGACCTGGAGGCTGATGTGTTTACGGGCAGCTGTGGCCTACTGGTTAGCGCTTCGGACTTGTAACCGGAGGGTTGCCGGTTCGAACCCCAACCAGTAGGCACAGCTGAAGTGCCCTTGAGCAAGGCACCTAACCTCACTGCTCCCCGAGCGCCGCTGTTGTTGCAGGCAGCTCACTGCGCCGGGATTAGTGTGTGCTTCACCTCACTGTTTGCTGAGTGTGTTGTGTTTCACTAATTCACGGATTGGGATAAATGCAGAGACCAAATTTCCCTCACGGGATCAAAAGAGTATATATACTTATACAGTTCCACACATTTGTTTTCTCACTATCATGTTTCTCCTCTTAACAGCAGACTGTAATGTCAGACTCCTAACATCAGAATCTGTTCAGTACGAGATTGTGTTCTCTCCTCTGCCTATTGTGTTTGCTATGTGTCTGTTGATAATTTATCTGCCTGATGTTTTGTATTTGCTTATATTGCTGGTTTTATACACTATCTGTTTTCCTGGATTCATTCGCTTTTGCCTACCATGTGGGTCTGTATATCCTACAAATCTGAATATTTCATTTTATTGCTACTGTACATTTCTGCAAAGGCTAATATTTGCAAGTGTTTGTCTGGGCACACTACTGATTTAAAAGGTTGTCTTCTGCAAATGAGCCTAATTTTGTAAAGCGCTTTACACAGAGAGCTTTACTGCAGCTTCATGTGGTTGGGGCTTTGCTTTTGTGAACATGGCCTGTGTAGGCTGTCTATACACTTTTGTGTATTTGTCATGGTGTTTTGTCTCCTAATGTCTGCATTCTTTTATCATGGCCACATGAGTTCCACATATAAGACAAAGAGGTTTATCCTTGTTCTGAGTGGTGGGTTTATCCTTGTTGTGAGTTTCACTTTTTATTTTTAATTAAATCGAGAATGAAATTTAATTGAACACTGCAGTACATCAGTTGGTCTAGTACCTGTGTCCATAATGCTGACAGTGTGGCAGTATCAAAACAGGTCAGTATTGTTAGAAAAATCTAAACCATTCCTTTCAAACTCAAGGCCTGATGTTATAACATTCTCTTAATTGATCTGCACCCTTTTCTGTATCTTCACATACTCACCATTCAGTATTATGTGAAAGTTTAGATTCAGCTAATTATTGGTCTTGCGAGGCTTTAAATATACAGTATCTACATTTAACATGAAAATATGTCTACGTTTAACAGAAATTAATTTTACGTTCAGCTGACTTGACTTGAGTCCAAAGTCACTTGAATAAGAAACACATCCCAAGCAAAGACAGATGAACTAATACTTAAGTAATCCCATTATAATGACAAGGTCCGCCCAGTTCACTAGTCCACGCTGGTCAGAAGCAAAAGCCATTTCCTATCAAGACCACTGACTAATGTGTGCTACATAAAGGTTTAAAGGGAGAAGTGGAACTGCTGCATCAGTTTTTCAGTAGATAACTTTGCAACTTTTGCGCATCTTCCTTCATGTATCCACACTGGTCTTCCAATAGAGCTGATTCGACTGTGTGGAGTGCCTTCTTTGATGGAGGAACACCATCTTGGTTTGTGAATGTCCTCTCCTTTGTGTGGGTGGCATTTGGAGATAGACTTGAAAAAAAAATCATTAAATTGATTCACATTCAAAGCACGCGTGCTTTCCTGTTGTGGTTGTGTGTGTGCGCTTTGTTCTGTTGCATTTCCTGTAATAACAAGGGTGGAGAGGGGGACATGCAGTGTGTGTGTGACAAAACAATATGGGGGAGCGCTCCGAAATGCCAGACTTGGCGGTGTCCACGGAGGCGCTGCCTTCCTTTGGACTGAGCGATCAAAAGCAGAATCTGGTGTATTTGTCACAGTGAGCAAAGTCCCAGGTGAATATTGTTTGAAACTTTCCAAACTCAAGAGATCAAACCCTGCACTCCATGGCATAGAATAGAATATTCAGCATCAGTCTGCATTCCGTCTTTTACAAGGCACTGTACTAAAGAAAATTATAGCTGTCCTATTAACCTTTAACATCTTTGAATAATATACATTAACATCTTGTAAAATGAGTGTATTGTGGTTGAAAATATTGGCATCATACTGTAGTGCTCATTGATTTACAGAAGAACAATGTAAAGAATGATGCACTAAGGAATTGTATGTGTGTTGCAAAGCAGCAAACAACCTAAATTGGGAACTCTGCCTCTTTCTCTCATTACACATTAGAAAGGAACAACATAATCAGTGCATCTAATTAAAATGTCATGTTAATGTGACATTTCTAAAAAAACACAATTATGAGTGAACTTTATGGTGCAAGATTGTTATTAAAAATTCCTTGAGGGAATAAAAAAAACACCCGCAGGTGAAATTAATTAACTGAAGGCTAATCCCTGAACAGACACTTATTAATTTCTGAGTAATTACTCCACTTCTGATCCACGTGAAGGAGACTTTCCGTTCACCTTCTCTTTCTCACTGTTGATGGCTGCCTTGCCACCGTGTGTGATACAGTGTGCAGCTGGAAAATAATATCTCCAAAAGTGCAAGAGCAGGCTGACCTTAACAAGACTGGCAGGAGCGATGGGGACTTATGTAGGCACTGGTTGGTGTTATTTGAACCAATTTGATCCACATGGCTGATACCTGTCCCCTCTGTCCTTGGCGATCTCATTAGCACAATAACTCACACCCCTACTCCCCCCCCCCATCCCCATATCTGCTCACTGTTTATCTGATTCTTTCTTTTATTCCCGTTGAAAAGTACCCCATGTTCTCTCTTTCTCCTTCACCACCTCTCGTCATGCTTTTTTCTTCTGTTTACTCTTTTTTGCCCTTTGAAAAGGTGTTATGGGCAACATTCAGACATCCATTGATTCAAACTGTTCAGACTGAACTCGCTGAACCATTCACATTTTCATGAGATTTTGTTCCACGGCTACTCTCTGGTAGCATGTGGACATTATTAATGCTATGTGGCCCAGAGACTAGCGCCCATTTGTGCTAACAGTGTACAGTGAAGCACTCTGGCAATTGTTTCCGCCCAGCACACTTTTATTTGCGCCGTTCACTAATAGAACATCAGCAGCTGAGAGCGATGCTCATGTGCCCATCCAGACCCTCAGCACCGCCCTCACCACCAGCCTCCTCTCACTCACACTAAATTAAGCAACACAATTATCTTAGGAGCCCTGTCTTTTCAACTTAGATTTCCCTTCATGGTTAATATTTCGAGATGTGATTGTGCAAACGAGCCCCGCATCCCCCTGCCTCGTCGAGTAAGACATTACGGAGGCGGAGGAATTCTTAGACTCTGAGATTGTCTCTGTGCCCAAAGGATCCGTCTTGTGGAAGCATCAGAGATGAGGCACTAACCCCCCACCCCCACCTTCTCCACCACTACCATCAGGTTCACTCTCCGCTCCCACCAGCACCCCAAGAGCTGTAGGAAATCAAAGAGGCCATTTTAAATGGATGTGTCAAAGCCATTACAAGGGGAACATTTGGAGGAGCTCGAGGCGGCCGCGATTGAACAGAGAGAGAGAGACTCTGAAGCCTTTTCTGGTGTATTACAGAGACGTGTCAGAGGAGCAGGAGGGAACCAGAGGAGGGGGCTCAAACCCGGGGCGGTGGGGGTGGAATCAGTGGGGGAAATGGACGCCACGCTGGAGGTGAATGGATGGACGGCCCTCTTAGGGCATCAGAGTGTGGCTCGGTCACGGGAGAGGAAGCTGTGAGTGGAAATAAATGGAATCACCAGCTGGGCACTGCCCAGAGAGGGTCATGCCATCTCCTGAGCGTTGTGTCAAATGACTCCGAGCCGATCACATCTTCACCCTCGTGTCAAACGGTTCAGAGCCCATCACATTTTCTCAATGTCTTTTTGCCTCGTGGGCCGCTGCTCCATACATCACAAGGATAAATACCCGAGGCAGCGACTTGGGGGCAAGTTTTAAATGCTTTAGGCTTAATGTAAAAGGGGCGTGTGTGATGGAGTCACATGGGTGAGAAGTCGCCCTGAGCCATGGTCATTGAGTGTTATGGATCACACGACCCTGACATTCATTATACAGTAGCAGCATGCCTCTCCCTTTGAGACGATCATAAATTGAGGAGTCATAATGAGGGTGCATCACAAACAGGGGAGTCAAGCACATGGGCATTATGGGTAACAGACGTCCCGCTAAGGCTATGATGGGAGCTGATGGGGGTGTAATGAGAATCAAATGAAACTCACTAGATGAAAAGACAGGCATCAAACAAGCGGCTTGACTATTTGTAGAAACCAATGTCAGCGTCTCCTTCAACTCTTTATTTTGCTGCTCCTTGGTCTGTTTGGAATAAGAGTTCATTTCTGCACTCTACTGGATTTGAATTCTGGCTTGGGTGTTCAGATTTGAGCTACATTCTTCATTCTCACTCAAGTTTGATGCTTGTGAGACTTTTGCATGAATTGAAAACATTAAAAATGGCAATGAAATAGTTTTGATTACCGGTACATGCATATTCTAGAAAGTGAAAAAAAATGGCCTTGAAGTTTTGCTGAAAGTCTGTAATCAAACTGCGGAATAACACTTCCAGTCAATGTTACCACTTCTTGCTAACTTTTTTGTTTTTGTTTATGTGCCCCTTCACTGTACCCTACGTGTGTGTTTCCAAGTGTGTTTGTGTAAGTGTGTGTTAACTTGCCTGTGGTAATTATGATGTTCAGGTGACTAACCGCAATCTTTGGATCAATCAAATCAGACTGTATTCACAGAAAATTGCATCATGGATTCAGACTCCAGAGATCCAAAGTGGAGTTATGAAACAGCTAAAAGCTTGTCGGCTGCTACTCTCCTTCTCATTGAGCATCAAGCCTACTGCCCCCCCTTTCCCCATCCCACCACCACCACCGCTATCTCTAACACCAACTTGCTCATATCACCCCATGTCAGTGAAAATGAGTTTCAGAGAGATGCACCATCACTGGTGCGTGGCAGCCCTTGATGGAAGACATAAATGCACAAATGCACAAACACAGACGAACGTCAGCCCATTACAAGCCCCAGGGGAGGTCCCCGGTCCCTGCGCTATATCCATCACATGGACCCGGCCTGGCCAGCCAGCCGTCTGCAGAGATACTGCCCCCCACTGGCCATCGCCGAGGACGGAACAGATGGAAAAACAAATTAAGATACCACGCAGAGTAATGGAAGATGTCAGAAGTGCTTTAACAACAAAGATGGACTCGTGCTTTGTGATGTGAATATCAAATAGCCCTTTTCTGCTTTCAATGCCATGTTTAACTCACAGCTACAGGCCAACAGAAGAGAACAGAAGGCTGTGAGAATATGCTACAAAAGCTTTGGTCAAGAAGACAATAACTAGCCCACATATATTCTTTTATCTCAACACATTAATATGTATTGCACATTCTAGGTTTTTAATTTAGTAGGGTTGTGCCTGTTCAGACTTCTTAAGTTCTTATTCTCCTTAAGAGTGTGTGTGTGGGTGTGTGTGTGAGTATGCATGAGTGGTTGTATGTGTGAGCCTGATATGCATAGCTAAGTATAGTAGGTAATGCGTCTTGCAGTGATATATGGCTTCTTAGTCCCAGAGACTTCCTGCTTTCTGAGCAGGCTATCTCCACTGGCACATTAGTAGGGAAGAGGAGCCCCAGCGCCTCATGTATAAACATAGCCCATACAATGCTATCTAAACAAGCCCTCCAGTCAGCTGCCTGATAAGAGCCTGATAGTGGCCTGTTGTGGGCTTAAACACAAACAGAAGAATGCGCTATGGGTGCGTTTTGCCTGCGTTAGGGGCTTATTTATCCTCCTCACACCTCAGTACACAAAAAGGCATGCCTGGGGACACCAGAGATTAGCACCTTGGCACCGAAGATCCATTGCTTAGAATTATAACCACTTGCCCACCCAAAAAACTCCTCACCATTGGAGAGAGGGATGAACGCTGAAGTTCTTCAGACAACATGCCCCCTGGCATCAGTATTTCATGCCTAAGGCAGCACCCAGTTAGTCAAAAACCTGATTAAAAAGGTCATAATCCTACTTGATCAACAACATTACATCAATATCAAGCGTTCCAGACACGCATTCGCAATGTCAGGGACTTTATTCTCAGTATTATAAGTCAGTGTAGCATCAAACTGAGTTTAAGGCCGTTGTTCTTTTAAGACAGAGGCAGCTTTCTGAGCATCCTGAGCATCCTATATCTTGTAGTATGGTTCCAGCATCCAGTGATGTTTTATAGGTACAATGACATTTGAGCAGATAAGCAATCAAGATTCTATGTAGGTCCGACCCACAAGGCATGTAAACATTCTGTGATTGATGTTATTTGTCTGTTCGCGCAGAAACGTGTCTTGCCTTTAACAAGTGCTCCTGACTGCATAATTATGCATAAATACTGAATATAAACTCATCAGCCATCAAGCCAGAGAGAATTTTATTGCGGGAGGGTATGTTCTGGTTTCAGATGTGCCAGCATACTTATGACAATGTGTAAAGCCTAGTCAGCTATGCAGAAGGGCAGCTGTAAGACATTGCTGAAACATTAGTTTATTTTTCTCTGTTCCTATTGCTGTCTTTGTGGATTGGCATCTTAATAAACTAGTTTGCATTTTGTCTCGATGTTGCATTTTCACCCCTCGGTGCTCACAAAAGGACCTCGTTTTGGCCACATCACCGTACAATGCTTAGCTGAAATACTTTCAAATCGGTCGGCAGAAGTGTGGGTTGTGCACTTCAAAGTTCATTCTATTTCCATATAAATGAACGGCTGTGTGTGCACTTTTGAGAAAATGTGACATTTTAGTTGGGTTAATGTATTGGGTATGTTTTTCAAAGCCATCATCTGTGAAATTACAAAAACTGTACAAGCTCCTGTGCAAGTGGTGGTGTGTGCAGAAGCTCAATAATGTCATTACCAAACAAGTCAATTACCGGGCAGCCGCGTGAAGCTGCAGCGGTCGTCTCGGTGCTTAGCTGGCAGACAGTGGGTACAGTTTGGGTGGGATGTGTCAGGCGGAGGTGTGTCTGAAATATTTTTCTGTGCCCTTGGCAACCGTTAGCATGTCGGATCTGTTAAGGAAACTCGCAGTCTGTGGGAAAATGTTGGTAGGTAGGATGCGAGAGAGCGAGAGAGAGAGAGAAAGAGAGAAAGAGAGCAAAGCAGGGTTGTGGAAGGCGGAGAGAGTATGACACAGATTATTCATTTCTGCAGGTGTAATCAGGTGTAATGGATGGTCAGTCCAGACCCCTCCTTACTTCATCATCTGCTCTCATCAGTCACCTGACTGGCACCATACAAGCCTGCTTTCATAACTCCTTCTCTCACTGCTCTTCCGCTCCCCCCTTCTCTGCTCTTTAGTTATTCCTCCAGAATTCTCATTTTGCACTTTGTTGCACATCATATCATCTGCCCACATTTCATTCATCCTCCTCTCTCCTCTCTCTCTATTCCTCCCTGGCATGTTCTTAGCTGGAATGCACCAGAGTGGAAACGCCACTCTTCCCTGCCTGACACGGCCCCCCCAAGAGGCACACTGTACTGGCAGTCAGAAATGATTTAGTATATGAGGGGTACTTCTGAAGGGAGGAGAGGCAATGAAAAATTAAAAAATAATGTTCTTTGCAAGTTATATTTCTTTTCCAACATGTCAGAATTGCCATTGGTTATTTCCCCCTCCCTCTGTTAGGGCTGAGGAAGTCTGTTGATGGTGTCATCTGGTTTCATCTTGAGCAGCTCCTTTGTTGCTGGGAGACCATGGAACAAGGCATGATGGCTAAAAGATGATGTGAAAAGGGTATGCTCTGAGCTCTGACAAAGAACACATATGAAAGGTTACAGACCTGTTGGTTTCGCTGTTGTGACATACTCTGTGTTGTAAGATGCTTTATACAATATACTGCATTCACACATTGCTTATTAAATGTGAGATAAAATGTGGCTAATGTTTATAGGGAGTATCATTTAGAGCAGCTGCATGTTGACCAAAATTATAAAAGTTAAAAGGAGCTGTGATTAATCTGTAATGTACACTTAATTCTCAGTACAACATGTAGGCTTAATAGCTAGCATCATTAGGATTAGGAGAAGCCATAAACGTTGAACTATTCATTACATGACCTCAGTGCTCTTCAATAAAACTCAACGGCGGTCTGAATGTGTGATGAGCTTGCGTCCCAGCTTTCTCTGCCTTTTGTAATTGCGCTAATGAAAACCGTCGCACCATTGTGTCTAACAAGGACAGACGTCACTTGCGCTCTGGCGAGATGCATCGCGCCAGGATGCACGATAATGGGGATTAATTAACACATTCTTGTCATCTCGCTTCTGTGCATGGCCTGTCTCAAACCAGTTTAATTGGCCCTTAGTAATCATGAGCTTTTCCCCCCTGATGGCTAAAACAGTAGTGGCCCTACGTCCAGGCTTGTGAGGTCTGGCCATGGTGCATGGCATTCTGTGTGTGTGTTTATAAGTGGCAGGAGGTTGGTTAGCAAAAGGCTGTTGATGTTCCCAATGTGAGTTTAGAGTTGTGTTTAGAGTTTAGAGTTGAGTATCTGTGTCTACTTTGTGTGGTGTGTGTGTGTGTGTGTGTGTGTGTGTGTGTGTGTGTGTGTGTGTGTGTGCGTGTGTGTGTGCGTGTGCGTGTGTGGGGGGGAGGGGGGGGGGGGGAAATGCGGAACAGGGATGCCCATTCATGCACAATGAAAGTGTTATCATGATGTTTTCATTGCCATGGCAACTGCCTATTAACCTCAAATAGTCAAAGAGTAACAGTGATTGATGAGAGCAGTGTCTCCTGACCACTCCACCTTCACCACCATCACCACCCACCAATCTGAAGCAACAGAACACGTCTGTATGTGAGTGTGTGTGTGTGTGTGTGTGTGTGATGGCTCGCCCAGACCCGTGTTTAGCACTGCGATGTTCTCCCTCATCTGACATGCCTGACTCTGAGCACCCACAGCCACGCTTCCCCCTTATCTCCACAGCTTCACTAACTATCCCATAATATTACTATCAGCTTCTGAGACATCTGAGGGAGAAAGTAATCCTTTTGCTCGGTTCACACTAAATGATTGGCACACTCACACCTTTTTCCCTCACTGGGCCAAGGTGCCTGTGTAGAGATTCCCTGAAAGAATGTAGATTAAGCATCTCCAGCAGAACTGAATATTCCATCCGTTGGCTGCATCAGTTGGCTGAAGATGCGAGGTGAGCTGTATTTGTACTGTCTGTGGTTAACCGAGACGTGATCGAACACTAATCAGAATGATTTCATCAACTCTAATATTTAACTGTAGACTCAACCTTATTTTATCATGGCTCTTTCTTGAACAACTGTTTTGAAGTGTGTGTGATCGAACACTAATCAGAATGATTTCATCAACTTTAATATTTAACTGTAGACTCAATTCTACTTTTATCATAGCTCTTACTTGAACAATTGTTTTGAAGTATGTGCGCGTGCGTGCGTGTGTGTGTGTGTGTGAAGGGTAAAGAGTGTACCACACAGTTCTGTTTGCAAATCTTAGCAATCTGGCTGCATGGTGAGTGTGAGGCCAGATTCACGATGGGCGCTCTCCAACACACTCCTGACCAGCCATCCACACTGGGGATGATGGCGGAAAGGTCAACACATCGACCTTGTTAAAACAACACACCAGGATGAAATCTACAGGGAGGGAAATCACACACACACACTCAAACACACACACACACACACTCACACAGAGAGAAAGAGAGGACTGCAGAACTGCATCACCTGGATTCCTGTTGTACTTATGTCTGTAGGATTGTGTAACAAAAGATGCTTGGCCATAAACATTCATGCTGTGTGCCCTATTGCTCAGTGAATTCACTCATCATTCATTGTGACAGCACTGCAAATGACAATCAGGGTACATAAATATCTGATACATTGTAATGGCTTCCCTGAAAATCTCAACATTGTTTCGATCTTTCCTCCAAATCAAATACGGCAAACGTAATTGTGTTTTTTTCTGGAGAGTTCTCTGGGTATCCAAATGTTTACTTGCCAGACCACGGCTATCTAATGTCTCTGCAGTGCTCTCTCCTGATCCCTAGTGCTTAAGAGAGGAGTGATGCATCAATCATGACAGAGTGCCCAGGCCATCCTCCCCTGGGCGCTAATGGCCTCTGTCCTCACCAGGATCGCTGTTTACCGGTCTGGCTCTTACCCTGGCGTACAGTAATCACCGTATCCCCCTAACCTGACAGCCCGGCAAGCACTAAGTGGCATGGGGGCTTTGTAAAGAAGTCTGTGTCCTTTTCCCTGCCTCTCCCAGTATCTGCTGTCGTGTTTGTTGACAAACACCCTGTCAGTCATGCGCCAGCCGCTGATCCCGAGTGTTTCCTGGGCGATGACAAGTGCTGCCAGGGGAGTGACATCCTGGCAATGTGCTCTGTCTCTCTTGCCCCTGTGAATGGTAATGCAGAGTTGGTGTGTGTGTGTGTGTGTGTGTGTGTGTGTGTGTGTGTGTGGGGGGGGGGTGCAGAGATAGAGAGTGTGCTGAAGATCTTCAATTTATCTGTACAGTCTTTCTCGCTCACTAGCTCTCTTGCTTTCTCACTCTGCAAGAAAAGCTGAAATAGCAGCTTTTTAAAAAAATAACCTCTGAACATGAATGAGTCGCTAACAGTAGCACTTATACGTGGGAACAAGAGGTTGAGTGAAAATGGTTGAGAATTATTATAATCTGAGGGCTGCTATTCAAACTTCTATTTTATTCAAAGTGTGTAACATTTATTGACACCAAAGAGAATGGAGAAGGAATTGTGTTTATTTTTGTGGTTATTTTCCTGTCATTTCTGGCCTGTTATTGAAGTACATCCTACATCCTACACTACATCTCAGGACCCATTAATTATATCCATAATTCAGAGGCAAAGGCTAAACAAAGACACACAGACTGAATGAAAGGGAATGGAAGACCGCTTGTCACTATTTTTTTCTTGCTAGTTTTACAAAGAAAGACTGAGTGCATTGTTGGTGATAGTTTGTCTCCAGGCATGTGTGCATTTTTCATTCATATCTACACCCCCACACATGCTCACAGCCTTTCTACCTTTTTCAACTTTTTTTTCCTGTCATGTGATCGTGCTCGCCTATCCTTTCTGTGTCTCCACCAGGGGCTCCTTGTACTTCTGTGCCCTTAGAGAAAGTAAGCCAGTGCTAGAATGAGCTATCCAAACAAGCCAGAGGGTATTTAGAGAGCTCTGCTGCGTTTTGATTTAATTTCAACTAGTACTCAAGGCAGACTTTATCTCATAGTACTATCCACTTCATTCCCCTGTCATTGTCACTCAGATATAGCTACACATAATTCTACAGGATTTGACATTCAACAGTATGTGTACATATGTATGCTCATGCTGTTGTGAATAGGTCCCCTTAGTTTCTCTGTGAAAGAAAATGAAATGGTTTGGTAATGAGGTAGGAGCATCGTTGTCTGTCTGTCAGTGTCCTCGTTATACGCTGCTTCGTTAGCTGCCACCTTGTTAGCCCCCTGGCTTGTTATTCCAGGGCTACCATTCAACCTGATCTCCAGAGAGGTGGAGCGACACCTGTGGCCGTCTGTCTAAAGGGGCTGATCAGCGATCGTAGCACTCCTCCACATCTGTGCTTTAGCCTCTAACACACACACACACACACACACGCACACACTCACACTTACACTGAGGGCCTGTGATCTACACACTTGTCACAAACAGCACCTGTGCTCGGCCATCCACCTGTGTAGCGGCACAAGCAGTGCCACGCATCTGACAGGTGAGTCCACGTTTGGCCAGCAATTCTCCGTTAAACACCTGCCTGATCCATCTCCCCTGGGGGGCGTTCAAGATGGCTCAGCGGATGTTGTGTTTTTCTCCTCCAAAAGGGGATTGGGGTGTTCTGCAACAGTGTTGTGCGTAGTAGTAATGATGGTGTTAAGTGCTGCTTACCCCAATTTTCCTATTGTCCCCGGGGGCAAAACCGTTTTGCCCGTTAATCCGGCCTGTGTGGTCGATCAGTCACGCCCTGTCTTCCCAGGACATGCCGCCTGCTCAGATTCCTTTGATTCAAGTCGCCCGTAATGACATTACCCCTGCTCTGTATGGGAGCCCTGGCATTAAAAAAGAAGGATTTCCTTCAAATGTTCCCTCATTACCCCCCTTTCCCATTTGCATTTTTATGAATCGTTACGTAGATTGATACATCAAAGTTCAGCCAAGCTCTCCTTCGCTCTCAATTATGCATCTGCTCACGGATGCAAATGCTGAGCTCAGTTTGCCAGCGTGCCCGAAAAAACCCAGGTATTAGTAACTTTTAATGGCGTGCGTAATTGTGTTATTAGTCATGCGCTGGTCCATTCGCTGCATCGGCTGGGGGAAAACGGAAACCCCTAGTTCACGTCCCTGGCTATTTCAGCCGATAAAAATAATGCAACGGTGAGAGTGGAACCAATAAAAAAAGATTAACTTGCTTGCCACCGTTAATTACGGGTGCTCTAATTCCACTGCAGACACATTTTACACCAAGGAAATTATTTGCAATTAATGGTTGGCAATTTGGGAGATAATTTCAAATAAATGTTGATGGAAAAACATGACTTGACCCAAATTACCGCACTCCCAGTCTGTTTTAACAGTACTCATGCGTTGCCGTCTATTTAAGTAAATATGCTGTGAAAGAACGTCCAAGGCGAGGATCAAAGAGCCATGCTTAAGACCTCATCTTAGCTATCAGTCAAAAACTGAATTAAAGGAATGGCTGTGGGATGAGCTCAGGAGCTGCAGAGCTGCTGGGTAATTGCTCTTGAATAGCTCGCACAGAGCCATGTTCCATACTGCTACTACCAGATGCTGAGGTTGCTCTAATGTAATTTAGATGAATGAAACAGGTGTCTAGAAGTGCTGGTTTTTGGACCTGTCAGCTTTTCTTTTCCGATGCTGGGAAAACCAAGTTTTCCCAACTCTGATATTTCCTGTTGACCTAAAGTATGTATTATTGGATGGAGTTTTGATGCTGCTGTGAAGCGTGGCGACTCTGGCAGCATCCTACTCTAGCCTGGTAGGTCTGGTCAAGTGGGACAGATGGCACGGTAGCAGATGCAGCACCCGAGAGAAAGAGAGAGAGAGAGAGAGAGAGAGAGAGAGAACGCACAAGTGTCACCCAAGCTCTGTTTCCCCAGACATCTGTTGGACAAGCATGCCTGACATCGTCCCCTCATGTACAGCATTTCTCTCTGGGAAAGAATGGCTTGTCTGCTGCTGCTGCCACTCCCCCACTCTCAGACACGCTCACACGCAGTCATGGATACCACCCCCTGCACAGCAGCACTGCCCTCCACCACGCGAGACATCACTCCTTGTAATTAAATCAAGTTCATTTTTATTATGCTAATAGTTTGCGACAAGCCAGTTTCAAGGCATTGGATGGGAAGGACGACAGTGTGAAGAACTCGGCGATGAGTAATTAATGTGTTTTTTAATTGAAGTGGAAGGCACATACAAGAGGGCGTTTTACGTTGGGTGAGGGAGAAATGTGGTAGATGGGCTTTCTAGTCACAGTGTGTGTAAGAGAGATTGATACTTTTCCCCAAGCTGGACAGAAATGGTTGTGCCAGTTTTAGTCTTTGACAGGAGAAATCATGATATTCATCCAATTTCAGCCATTCTGGAACGCGTTGGTGAATGTGAAATGTTCTTAATGCAAAAGGTTATTTTTTTGTTCTCCTCCAGACATTTGGCTGAGACATGTATGTGTCAAAGAACAGGCAACTGTGAGAGGGTGAGACATGTATGTGTCAAAGAAAAGGCAACTGTGAGAGGGTGAGACATGTATGTGTCAAAGGAAAGACAACTGTGAGAGGGTGAGACATGTATGTGTCAAAGGAAAGACAACTGTGAGAGGGTGAGACATGTATGAGAGGGTGAGACGTGTGAGAGGGTGAGACATGTATGAGTGTGAGACAACGCTAATCTCCTACACATGCCTTTGTACCATCACCGCACTTCAATCATCCTGAAGGTCAGTGTTTCCAGGGGCGGTCTGTGTGTGCCTTGCGCATGTCGTCTCACCCCTGTGATATGTGTGCTGTAAGGGGGCTTAATGCTGCCTGATAAGGAGATCTGCCAGGCACCTTCCACGGCAAACACGGGGCTCAGAGGGGAGACCTCTGATAAGCGACTTAAGCCAACATGAAAGAGGATGGCGCACACCCATGGCACATGACGAGTGGTACTGATGAGTTGCCTATCCGCTGTCCGCTGACAGACATGAGGACATGGGAACTACATTGTCGTAACATCTATGTTACCATGGTAACTACATTGTCATAACACCTATGTAACAAGAGATGTTTTACGTCTGCGCCCCAAAAAGTGGAACATAAAAACTGTATGACTCACTGCGGAAGGTGTGGAACATCTGTGACTGTATTAAATGTTTTTATCTGTGCATGTCTCATGTGGAATATCTGAACTCCATTTTTCACTCAGCGGCACCACGAGGGAGGGAGGTGGTGGGGATTGGTGGGTATCACAGGACCTGGGCTCCAACTCATTTACACGGTGAAATGAAGTGAGAGCCTGTGGCCTGGCGACTCCTCTGTGGGAGGGGTTCTCTCTCCTCAGCAGTGCCAAAGAGTCCCATGTGACCTTTGAACCTGAGGTGAGAAACGTGTTTTATGAAACCTGTTCTCACACTTCCATGCCCTCCCTCCCTTTCACTTTCTCTCTCTCTATCTATCTATCTATCTATCTATCTATCTATCTATCTATCTATCTATCTATCTATCTATCTATCTGTCTATCTCTCTATCTATCTATCTATCTGTCTGTCTGTCTGTCTGTCCCTACTTATTCCACTCTCTCACCCCTTCTGTGTCTGTCTCTATCTCTACACTCCTTCAACTCCTCTTACTCTCTCCCTCACCTCTCTCTCCCTCACCTCTCTCTCCATCTCTCTCTCCCTCACCTCTCTCTCCATCTCTCTCTCTTTCTTTCACCTTTCGCTCACCTCCTTCAAAAGTCCCAAATCTGAAAGCGATGGGAAGTCTCCAGAGGGGGCCAAGGCACATACAAAGTATGAAGTGCTCCTGATGAGCCCTCTGAAGATACCCTTCTCATTTCACACACATATGAGCGATTTCTCCACTCTGTCCACCAGGAATTGGTTGAGACGAGAGGGCTGCCTAGAACAGCTTTAATGAGACACTTGCTCCTGCCATTTGTCTGTGCAGGTCAAATTTCATATGACACATGCCTCTCTGGATGTATAATGATGCCCTCTGTTTTTGCTGTTTCTTACAAGTAAAATTGTAACATATCACCATAACACACATTAAAGACATATTTAGGAAAGTTTATATATATATATATATATATATATATATATATATATATATATATATATATATATATATATATATATATATATATATATATATATATATATGTATATATCCCCCCAAAAATGAAATATACATATATCATTTTTTAAATTATTTTTGGGGGTGGGGGGTTATGTTATGTCTTTAATCTGACAGTGTGACAGTAATCAAGTGGTAGAGAGAGATGAGTTGGAATTGGGATATGATTCTGGACTCAAACCCTGGTCATCATTCTTAAAGCTATTTTGAGGTGAAGGTGAATAGAAAGTACACAGTTTTACAGTTAATGAGGCATTGTAACTTTAGCTATGTAGTTTTTTCTCAGTAATTTCAATAGCCTGTAAATCTCCCTACATAGTTACATGTATATGAAAGAACTTGATCCTGTTCTTAATATAACCTGATACAATGGCATTCATAAATAGAACCATTTTATGAGGTCATGGGCATACTCATACTCGCGCACTCACACTCTGATTTAAGGTTCTGTTTTGGCAGTCAAAATGTCTGTAATGTTTTTAATCCAATAAAGTTGATTGTATTTTCCTATTAAGTGCCACTGCTATTCCCTGTCTACAGCAGGCTGTGCATGATTTACCGGTATGCTTGCTCTGCCTAGCTGTGGCTCTATAGTGCTATTCTCATGCAAGAGCACTTTTGGATTTGTGGGTTTTGCAATTGTATCTGCATGAATCTAAAGTTGGTTTAAATTGGAAAAGAAAGTATTTGTGAACATGTCCATCATAAAACCTTTCCTTCTTCTTGGGCAAACGATTTTCGATTCCAAAAATAGCCGTTTGTTTGAGACTACTTTTTAAAATATGCCTAAGGCCTCACACTCCTCATTTGAATGAAATGAACCCCAGTGCCCATTACCTAGAGCACAGTGTCCAGATGTTGCTGCCGATGGCCTCAGTTACAGGCCCACGCGTCACTTCCAAACTGAGATTGATTAGAGTCTCTGATGGAATGTGATTCACCTGGTGCCTTGCCATCTGCCGCATATCGTTTTTTTTTTTTTACCCCCTCTTGGCGGTGGTATGTGCTCTGTTCAGACTGAGTGATCAGGTACTTTACCCTTGCCTTGGCATCCTCTCACAGCCCGTTTCCGCTTCAAGATGGGCGCCAAAATAGCTGTGACCATTTCCACCAGCAGCCACTTCACAGTTGTCTAAAAGCTGCACCCTGAGCTACATTTCTATTCAGACCTGCAGAAGAGAAGATGGCTGCCAGGAGTAAATTGTTTCCAGTAGGCGGAGGCGGTGTGGGCCCGTCGCCTGGTTGTGCCGCGGCTCCTCACGGCGAGGATGACACCTGGGTGGGTGTAGCGGCGAGTGGAGCCCGGAGCCCGCTGCATCGCTCGGAAAATTACGGCTGAGGCAGCGGAGCGGCCACCAATTAGGGTGGTGGGACGGTGGGGCCGTCCAATTTCCCTCGCTGCTGTCAAGCGGGATAAACATACTTTGTTTTCCTCTGGGCAGAGTTCCTCGTCAAGCTTTAGACAGTCACTTTGCATCCCACGCCACTAAGCTGAAGCCTCCTGTGCTGAACAAAGAAGCGGAATGTGGAGGAACGTGAGGAAATGCAGCCTACACTGGTTATATAAATGTGCAGGTGCATACAGTAGTTGTCATTAAATACTTATGACAATGTCACTCATATTGAGTAAACATGTTGATAAGAACCATCTCTGCAAGCGGCGTCATGCAGGAATTAACAGGCTTGTAAAATGGTTGGTCTTATAAGTTACAAATATTTTTCATGTTATGCAACAAAGCATTCTGAAGTGCAATCCATCAAGCCTGTCTGTAACCCAAAATGGTTTTGTACATTTTGTGTCTGACCTTGTAAAATGAGCCTTTTGGAAAGTTCAAGCTGAATTCAATAGGTATTCCTCCCAACAAAAACAACCTGAGGCTATGGCAGTCGTGTTCATGTTTCTTTTGTTGACATTGCTTACTCGCTTGTTCATTCATTCATGCACTGCTCCTCCTTTCATCAAACCAGGTCTATCCAAGGGTTGATACACTTCCCATTCTGATTCTGGTCAATCTACCACACACCGTCAGGTCTACAAATCACAGATGACAAACGGACAGAATCTCAAGCTGGCACTTTCATTTTTGGGAAGGAGGGTGTGGGGGCTACACATTGGCTGCAAATCTCCTGCTTTCCCTTGAAGTCACAGAATCACTCGGAGAGAGTCACTCAGCCATTGGGTTTTAGCAGCGCTGAATGCTTCAGAGCCACAGGGCTACAGACAGATAAAACAGGAGATGTCACCCTCCTATTTCAGCAGGGTTTTCCCCGCTGTTTCGCCCACGGTTGTGTCAGAGAAGTCCCCACACACTCATCGCTCGTTTTAGAATGACATAAAAAAAAAAGAGCGAGATTTTGTTTCTTCACCAACGTGGCCAGCAGACATTCAGTCAGGTTTATGCCACGGCAGAGGAAAAAAAAGCAAAGAACTGAAATTGCCCAAGACTGGCACTGCCATGTCGTGTGTGATACACCCAAGCAATAGATTCTCTTCTCAGGAACATCGTCATCCAGGCTACCACCCCTTCCCAATCCCAGCTATACAGTCCAGGTTTTTCCGGAATGTTAACACACCTGTTCCCAATTTCATTACTGGCAATTACTTGAAATAGCTCATATATAGAGCCAAGATTCACTCTATCACTGTGCCATGTAGGTTTTGTTACTGGGCTGAGCCAGTTTTTGTTTGCACATCTTGTTTTTCATGTTTCTTGATTGGTTTATACTTTGTCCTTAAACCAAATATTTATGAATTTGTATTGTTTTCTGCTCTCTTATCAAGAGTACACACTCGTGTTGAGCTCAATAATAGAACAGTGTAGCAAGCTTTCCAACATAGAGATATGACCAGTGTAAATAAGATTGCAGACCTGAAGTCACCTCAGCATCACTAGCCAGTGTCACTGAACCAGTCACATCATACTGATTGAAGCAAGTATGAGATGACCGCAGACAATGGCTTGAGCCAGAATTTCGAAATTTTC
This sequence comes from Alosa sapidissima, assembly GCF_018492685.1. Taxonomy (NCBI): domain Eukaryota; kingdom Metazoa; phylum Chordata; class Actinopteri; order Clupeiformes; family Clupeidae; genus Alosa; species Alosa sapidissima. The sequence continues at coordinate 18,008,233 of NC_055958.1, read as the reverse complement.
CCACGGAAGACACCACCAAACCCCCGGTAATATGATCAGCACCACCTCTCAAAATACTACCAACGTCCCTGCCACCACCGGTCCGTCAGAAATATGACAACTGTTGTCCGGTCCGTGTAATGAAAAAGGTTGGGAACCCCTGGCTTAAGGGACAGATTAGGTTGGTTCATAATGTTCTTTTGTGCAAATGAACAATACCGATTGTGGTATTTGGTTAAAGAGAGAGCTGAAGGTGGCAGAGCAGTTCCATTTTGCAGACCACAACATTGTTTGGGGTGCATCTGTTGTCAGACTGAAGTTAGTAGATTATTTCTGGTAAATCTTGTTTTTGAGATTTTTCCTTGGCAGCTGGAGGCCTTTTAAAGTAGTAGCTCAGTAGTCAGATAGGAAACATGTTCAAAATCCCAATTCTTATTCCAACAAACTTGGGGAGTCTTTCTTAATTTTATTCTCTGTACATGGTTACAGATTATGGAATTACAACTGTGGAAGGTTTAGTACCTGTGGAATATATTTGTAAGTGAAGGACATATGAGTAATACTTAAAATCGCTCGTGTTATTTTTTTGTTAAATCACAAATTAGTTTTACAGTTACAAATCTTGATGCACACATACACAATACATATGAGACACTTCTCATCCCTAAGGTGGTGCAAAAGTCTGTGCACTTGCAGAAAAGATTTGTAACTGTAGGACAACTTTTTGTGCGTAGAATATTGATTTGTAGAATATGTTTGTAATGGTAAAATATGTTTAACTGTAGGATGATTTGTAGCTGTAACACCGATCCGTACCTGTAGAATAGATTTGTAAGTGTAGGGCATATTTGTCATTTTGACAATTGCTTGTACAGATCATTTTTACAGTTACAAATAATTTCTACAGTTTCAAAACGTGATACACATGTACAAAACGTGTGAGTCGATTATTCTTCCATAGCATGTCAGTTTTTTTTTTTTTGTGTGTGTGTGTGTGTGTGTGTGTGTGTGTGTGTGTGTGTGTGTGTGTGTGTGTTTGTATGTGTGGTGCATGTGTGTTAATGTGTTTGTGTGCGTGTTTGTGTGTGTCGTGTGTGTGCATATATGTGTGTGTCCATGTGTAGTGTGCTATTCAACCACTTTACCAATAACCTAGCCCATCTGTTACAATAATGCATGCAGAACTGGTTCCTTCCTTCAAAATACAGTAGGGGACTAGTGAATCACCATAATTTAACAATATTAGCAAATATCAAATGTAAAGTATATATGGTTATTTTAAGACACACATATTCACCATACATTAGCTGCTTACTAACATGTATATTAGTGGCATACTAGCCATTTGTTAGTCATTATAAGTCACTAATTAATACCTTATTCTGCAAGACCATATTCTACCCTTACTAGACCCTTATTTAATAATTTCCCCTATGTAAGCTCCTAATTACCCCTTATTCATAGTTATTAAATAAGTTGTTGCTGAATTATGACCTAAATGTGCATGGCTCAGTATGGGGCTTGTAAGGTGGTAGTACCACAAGAACAGTTATTCACCCCTAATAATACTTATCAAAGATGCACTTTTTAAATGGAACTAGACACTAAACAACAAGTGCTAATAGTGTACAAATAACTCATAATAAGTCTTTGTAATGCAGAATATGTTCCCTATTCCAAAGTTGGGTCTAAAATCGATTTTTGTATTTGTGCTAACTTGACTGTCTGCTTCTTGTGTGCGCTGCAATACACTTAAACAGTGTGAATAGGAGGCAACTTTAGTTTAGGGAACACATGGGGATTAATAACACATGGGGGTTAATAACACATGGGGGTTAATAAGTGCCAAATTAATGCAACATATGCAACAACTTACTTAATAACTATAAGGTCTTCCAGAATAAGGTATTAATTAGTGACTTAAGTATATATTTAAGTATATATGTAACAGGAGTTAAAAGGAGTAGGGTGGGGTGAGAAGGGTTAATGTAACCAGGGGCGCCTGCAGGAATTAATGCTATGGTACGCACATAGTTGCCTAGTTGCGTGTCTGCGTGCTTATTCTCTCTCCTGCTCAAACAAAATGTGTGTGCATTAATTTTGATAACGTGTTCACTAACTTTATGTAGTAGAAAATTGTAAATAGCCTGATGGCATGCAGCTAATGGGATACTGTAGTTGGGAAGGTATGGTGGGCCAATTTGGTGTGAATACACACACACACACAAGGCAAATGTTCTCTTGTTGTTGAGTAGCCTGATGGTACGCACAGTGCGTACGGACGTACTGTACACCTGCAGGCGTGCCTGAATGTAACATATTACAGTTATAGCACTTTTTTTGACACTGAGGGCCAGATGGACTAACGTGTTTGCGCCCACTTCAGGTGTATTTGTTTCGCAACATGCGTGTAAAATCATTACGAGGTATGTACAAACAGGCCGCCATGATGTAAAAGCGCAAACTGTGGGTAATTGCGTTTTTCGTGTCATGCATTCATGGGAGGATCCAGGGGAAAGTGGGAGTTTAGCGTAAAAAGATGGGAGGGGAAGCGTAAAGAGCGCCTAATTATGTATCCTGCGGTATGTACAAAGACTGCTCCTGAAAGCGCACGTCTATTCTGCGCCTAAATACTTCCGCCTTGTAAAAGCAGGTGTTAATCCGAATTGCAGTTCAATGCGTCAATAAGAGAACATTTCAAAGACAACAGAATTGCTATTTAGAGCACCTACTTTCACTTTCACATCATTCACTTAAACTTTCATACTTGCTAGATTTGACCAATTTTCCATAGCCTACGTGCACAAGTACTTTGAGTAAAACTACTGATCTTCATTATCTCCCTGCTTGTTGACATCTTATCATATGGTATAATTTCATGATTGCTAAACGTTTGATTCTTTTTAATGTTGTCATCAGTTAACTTCATTCAACTGCGCTCGTATATTCAGTTGTGGACGTTCGTAAATTGCGTTTATGGGCGTAGAAAGGCAGAGAAAGGCGCAGTTTACACTAGTTTGATAAATAACGACGGAAACTTGGGTCTGACAGCGTTCGCAATCTGCGGTTTGTCCATGACGCTGATAACGCTACGTTCGCAAATGTACGTACATCTGGCCCTGAGTGCTGTACATGCTCATACTTTTCATGTTCATACTTTTCAGTTGGCCAACATTTCTGAAAATCCTTTTTTGTATTGGTCTTAAGTAATATTCTAATTTTCTGAGATACTGAATTTTGGATTTTCATTAGTTGTCAGTTATAATCATTGAAATTAAAAGAAATAAATATTTGAAATATATCAGTGTGTAATGAATGAATATAATATACAAGTTTCACTTTTTTTAATGGAATTACTGAAATAAATCAACTTTGTGATGATATTCTAATTATATGACCAGCACCTGTATATACGGCTCTGGGACTGCCCATTTGAGACTTTTAGGGAACTTTGAGAAACAGAGTGCCAGATAAACCTGTTTTGAATTTACCTTCCAAATGAGCAAGCCATTTTATCCAAGCAGGGTTAGTATGACACAATCACCAACAATGAAGGCAGACTATTTGATTTTTATTTGATTTTTAGGACATAATTAGAAAGAAACATCACCTTAGGTCACTGCTTAGGTAAAACAAATACCTATACCTAAATATACAGTATAAAAGCATGAGATATCAGTGATATACGGAGGTGTCACGATTCTCCAAATCCTCAATTCGATTTCATTTTCGATTTTAATGTTCCGATTCGATCTTTTTTTATATATTACTATTAATGCATTCCTTATATGTTGTTTACTTTTTTGGGCCTTTTCCTTTCTCTTTCTTTTGAAACCGCTTTATATTTTGAGACCATTCCAACCGCGAGGTTGTAATGTAAACAGAACAAACATTAGGCTAAACAGAGACGTGAACATAGTGAAATAAAACAACATAGAATGATAATTTGATTGTTTCAGCACACTCCGAAGAGACCCAAGGTTAGTGTTCATGGAATATGTTATCAATGTGCCTTAAAGTAATTTTGGACTGTAACTAGCCTAGATAATCTCACTTGCTAAGTTGAGTAGGCTAAGTTAGTGTTAATTGACGTGAATGAACGACAAAATACTTCCACACCAGTGATTTCAAAGTAGCAAGAGGGGCTTCGATTTGTAGGTTGATGTGTATATTTTAATTGGCTGCAGCCTAAAATTAGAGGACTGTTGACTCAGCATGTGGGTGTGGGTTTGTGCATCTTGGCATACATGCTGGACGTGACATTGGGGGTGTGGCTGCATAGTCGATTCTACTTTTGAGTTTGAAGTTCGAGATTCGTAATTTCGTTCGATTTTGATCTAAAATCGAAATCGTGACAACCCTAATGTTATATGAGCTTCAAAATAAAAAAGCCTAACAAAAGACAGCTATTGCTAGGATGTGCAGATTTTGGTGTTGAATGATGACAGTCAACAAATAATTCGATTTTTATTTTTACAACACAAGTAGAAAATAAGCCACCTTAACACATATGTCACTGCTGTCATATTACATCAATGTATGCATTTCATGGCATTTTGAGCTGAAAGGTCTACTTTTTTGGTTTTCAAAACCAGCCAGCCAGCTTGGAGACAACACCTGCAGCTCCAGACACAGCAGCAGGCGTTTCAATCATCTCAGGGAGCTGCTATTCCAACAGCTGGACTTGTTACGAAAGCTAAGCCACCTGCAGCTCCCAAACCTAGTGTCCGCTGTATTTAGACGTTTTGCGATCATTTCATCTCTTTCCCTGGCATTCTGCTTTCTCTGGGCTTCTGCAAACAGTTCACTAGTGTAAAAGCCCTTATTCCATTCCAACATTTCATCAATTTTCTCTAACAGACTTTTGACCTGTGAGATATCGTCTTTTCTGTTGACAACATATCCAGTCTCGCACTTGGCAACAATCTCCTTCAGTGTAGAACTATTGTTGATGTATCTGGTTACAGGTATGTCTATATGATCTTCACATGTGAAGAGGATGATTGTGTATTTAAATGTGTGTTTCCCAAAGTTGTCTTCGACCCACTGGACAACATTTCTTTCTTCATCAGTTATTCTTGCCCCAAGTTTCATAACCAGTAGGAAAGCATGAGGACCCGGCAAAGAAAACACCAAACATTTATCTATCTCCTCTTTCAGTTGCTTATTAGTCATTTTAGTGTCAAAGATCCCTGGAGTGTCAATGACTGAGAGGTATCTTCACTGAGAGGGCTCTCCCTCCAGCATGCTATTGTTACAGACTCAGCAGATGCTTCATTATGGAACAACTTCTCTCCAAGGATGGTATTGCCAGTGGCACTCTTGCCTGATCCAGTTTTCCCCAAAAGTACAATTCTCAACTCAGATGCCATGTCCTGATCATCTAAAACAACAAGAATCACCATCAGTGGTTGTAGTTGTAGTAATAGAAACAGGGTAGTAGTATTACTTTTTTCCCTCGTGTGTGTGGTTTATACATTGCATTACATGAGTAGATGTTATCACAATGACTATATTGGAGCTAGAGACATGCAGCCATAACATGCAGCCATGCTTGCCAAAATAACTCAATACTACTAAGTTTCACCTTTTACAGATTACAGTATGTTAAAGAAAGTATGAACATTAGAACAAGAACACATTTATCCCTAAACCTCAGGAGGATCCCACGAACATGTCTCACTATGAGCATTACCACACAAGCTCATAACAGCCACACTAGATTATATAAAAATGTTTAAGAGGTATTATATTGTATCAATCAAGGGCCAACCTAAACAGTGGCATGAAGTTATTTTTTTTCTCGCTGAAGTAATAATAACTTGATTTGAATTTGACTTGATTTTTTTAAGATGTTAAATGGTATAGATGCCTGTCTGTAGTTCAAAAATCTTCATTATGAGTAACTTTACTACCATAATGCAATACATAAACCACACATAAAAGCAAAGCAAAGTATAAAAACCTGTTCAAAATACCCAATGGTTCAAAAGCAACATACTTGGCCAGGTCATAGTTTCCATCCTACGAAACCAAATACCCTACTGTTCAATGTAGAAGTAATGTTGCAATCATAAAGTGATATGATTTTGAATACTCTCATATTGCACAGTTGTGTTTTCATGACACATTTTCAATACTTTCATTAATAACAATTCCATAGTGCCCTAATTTCACGAAAGACAATGCACTGCTTTTCTAAACTAGCACAGCTTGATTAGGTTATCTTTCACCAATTCCTCAGTGTCAGATCACCGCTGTCCAGTTGTAAATGGGAACAATGTATTTAGAATCGTATTTAGGCATGTTATTTGTAACTGTAATACTAATGAAAATGGTATGGGCTGCTTGTTGCCACTGAAGCTGTTTTAATATGGCTATATATTAAAAGAAGATATATATATATATATATATATATATATATATATATATATATATATATATATATATATATATATAGTAAGTAAGTAAGTAATTTTTATTTATAAAGCACATTTAAAACAGTGCAAAACTGACCAAAGTGCTGTACAGTGACTAGCTAGAATGAAAATAGATAAATAAATAAAAGCACGCAGTGCAAAACTGACCAAAGTGCTGTACAGTGACTAGCTAGAATGAAAATAGATAAATAAATAAAAGCACGCAGTGTACAGTTGCAACACTGACAGCATTGATTAATAAGATACATAAAGTGAGCTAAGAGCAATTTAGATACATAAAGTAATTAAAACAGTGTCTTAAAGGAAAGAAGAAGCTAAAAACTAAGGGGCAAAGGCTAAAAGTAAACATAAAGTACAATAAAAGCAAGATAAAAGAAATGAAGATCTAAGAGGCAAAGGCCAATGTATATAGGTAGGTTTTAAGTCTAGATTTAAAAGCAGCAGTCGTGGGAGCAGATCTGATATCGGGAGGTAAACCGTTCCAGAGGCGTGGAGCTGCAATTTCAAAAGCACGATCCCCTTTTTGCTTCAGGTGGGACCGGCCTACATGGACAAGATCTTTGTCAGTAGACCTGAGGGGCCTGGATGCAGAGCAATGCTGTAGCATGTCTGAGATGTATATAGGGGCCTGGCCATGGAGGGACTTAAAAACTAGGAGGAGCATTTTAAACTGGATTCTAAAACAAATAGGGTGCCAGTGCAGAGAGGAGAGGACAGGGGTGATGTGTTCCTGCCTCTTGGTGCCTGTTAAAAGCCGGGCAGCAGCGTTCTGCACCAACTGCAGGCGGGCAAGCTGGTTCTGGGGGAGGCCAAAGTAAAGTGTGTTAAAGTAATCCAGCCGAGATGTAATAAATGCATGGCTAACTGTTTCAAAATCTTTAAAGGACAGCGAGGGCTTGAGCCGGGTGATCACTCTCAGCTGATGGTAGCTATTTTATATATATAATGTTCTTACCTGAATGATGTTCTTTTCTGTACATTGTAATCTTCTACACAAGTCCACTGCATACCGTCTAAAGGCAAAAAACCCACAGATATATTAATTGTAGTGATACACCATATTATAGTGTTGTATCCATGACATTGTTTTATCCATAACACCCACTAATGCAGTGTTCTTCTCTGTACTTACAGTAAATCTTCTCTCTGTCTTTGGTTCTTCCATTCAATGAAAGGTTGAATACATGACACCTGAATAATGTAAAACCTGTAGATCCACCTTGGGCATGCTCTTCTTTGGAGATACCTGGCAAGTTATTGAATTACTGGTATTGATGAAGATATGGAGTTTGCCTCTTTTCCCAGATGTGTCACTGTTTGCACACAGGCACAAATGCACACATGCCTGCTGGCACCCACTCACTCACTCACACACACACACACACACACACACACACACACACACACACATTTCCACATTATCAAGTTAAGGGCCTATGAAAAGTCAAAACCTTTTTAGATAATGATAAAAATACTTCTACTGATAATAATAATACAAGTCCAAGGACACTACAATGTGGGTCTAATTCAATTCAAAGAAACAACTTTTCAACCTTCAAAGCATTTCTGCTGACATCCACATTCTTCCACATTATTTACTGATTAGAACTGTCATGAGCATTCTCTCTCCCTGGCAACACCTTAATTGATTCAACTCTCTGCCACTCTGCTCACTCTCTCTCTACTCTGCCTAACGAGCTCCACCTGGCTCCGCCCTGCTCCGCTCTTGTTACCTGGCCAGCTGCGCTGCATTTCCCACTCACCATCCTCACCTTGCCCCACTCTGCTCTAATTACTCTGCCAGCTGCACTGCATTTCTCCACTAACCTCTCCCAGTATATAAAGCCCTGTTTTTCAGCCAAGCCCTGTCAGATCGTCTTCAAACCTGGACCAGTAACCTGCCTGCCTGTCTACTCTCTGACTCCTACCTGTGATTCGGATCCTTTCTTGACTGCCTCCCTGTTCTACCGCCCCGGTTATCCCGACCTGCCTTCCGGATCTTCTCGATTACTCTCCGATCTTCAGCCCCCCCGGTAACTCGAATCTGCCTTCTGTCCCTCACCACGTTTAGTGCCTAGCCCTGGTCTGTACTACTGCCTGCTGTTCACCTTGCTGTTGTGTGTGTGTTCCCCTGAGCCCCGAGAACCCCTGACACCCCTGGCACTCCTAGCACCCCTGGAACCGGAACCTCCAAGACCTCACGTTCTCTCACTCCTCTTCCCCCCTGAACCCTTCAATAAAAAGACTCTGAATTTGAACTTGCGCTCTTGGGTCGTCTTCTGTCCGTGACAGAACGATCTGACCATCATGGACCCAGCGCATTCCCTGACCACTATGGAGGAAGGGCCCGAGATGACTGCCCTACAGCGACTGGAACACACTGAGGGAGACTTCAATCGGATGGCTGGCGACATCGCTTCCCTTCTCCAGCTAGGCAACCAACAACAACAGCAATCCAACCAGCAGCGACAACAGTTCCAACTGCAGCAACAACTGCTAGCCCAAGCCCTGCAACTACTCTCAAACCTGGCTACTCCACCTGCACCCACCCCTGGTTCTTCTGTTCCTGTACCACCGGCAGTGCTGCCACCAGATCCCCACGCTCCTGAACCAAAGATTGGGAACCCGGAACGTTTCGATGGAGACCAAAAGCAAGTAAGACCATTCTTGAGCAGCTGCCGAATCCAGTTCGCACTACAGCCCAGGACCTTCTCAACGGAGGGAGCCAAGGTGGGGTATGTCATCACCCATCTCACCGGCCGAGCTCGGTTGTGGGGAACGGCGGAATTCGACCGGCAAACCCCAGCCTGTGCCTCCTTCAGTGCCTTTGAGGAGGAGATGTTAAAGGTCTTTGATCTAGGCTCGCCAACAGCCGAAGCGTCACAAGCTCTGCTCACCATCCGTCAGGGCAATCGGACAGTGGCAGACTTCTCCATTGACTTTCGTACCCTGGCCAGTCAAAGCTCGTTTAACTCAGAGGCACTGGTGCAAGCCTTCCTCCACAGCTTGGCGGACTATATCAAAGACGAGCTTGTTTCTCATGACCCGCCCTCAACGCTTGATGCCGCCATTGACCTTGCCGTCCGCATTGACCGCCGTATACAGACCCGGAGGAGGGAGAAGGGGCGTCTCAGTCAACCTGCCATCCGCACTCGGGTCGATACCTCCTCTGTCCAGCCCCTGCCTGTCAAGTCCCAAGGCCAACTCAATCAGCCTGAGGCCATGGAGATTGGCCGTGCCTCTCTGACTCCCGAGGAGCGTCGGCGCCGTCTAACCTCCAACCTTTGCCTCTACTGTGGTGGTGAAAATCACCGTGGTCGCCACCTGTCCGGCAAAGGCCGCAGCTCACCAGGTGTAGGGGAGATCCGGGTGAGCTCAACAAGTCTTCAGTCTCCCTCCATCCGAAAACCCCTGCTTCATCTCCGCCTTCAGCTTTCCGACACGACTCATACGTTGGCCGCCCTTGTGGATTCTGGAGCCGAAGCAAACATCATGGACCCTGAGCTTGCACGGCAACTGGACGTGAACCATCATCAACTGGCACAACCCATTCCTGCACAAGCCCTGGATGGACATCATCTGGGCAAGGTCACTCACATCTCAGCCCCTGTGACAATTCTGCTGTCAGGAAACCACCAAGAGTCCATCCAGTTTCACCTTCTACACTCACCTGGCCAACCACTCATTCTCGGATACCCGTGGCTCCGTCAGCACAACCCCCACATCGACTGGGAGACAGGGACAGTCCGTTCGTGGGGAAGGAGTTGTCACCAGACCTGTTTAAGGGGGGCCACCCTGCCCGTTCACCGGGAAATATCTAGCGCTACCCCCGACATATCCAATGTTCCGACCTGTTACCACAGCCTGAAAGAGGTGTTCAACAAATCCAAGGCGACATCTCTACCCCCACACAGACCCTATGACTGCGCGATTGATCTCCTGCCTGGCACAGCCCCTCCCAAGGGTCGTCTGTATTCACTGTCAGCCCCGGAAAGAAAGGCCATGGAAGACTACATTAATGACTCTCTTGCCGCCGGGATAATCAGACCGTCTTCTTCCCCCGCAGGAGCGGGATTCTTCTTCGTCGGAAAGAAGGACGGTTCTCTTCGTCCATGCATAGATTACCGGGGTCTGAACGACATCACTGTTAAGAATCGCTACCCACTGCCCTTACTTTCGTCTGCCTTCGAACTGCTGCAGGGAGCCACCGTATTCACGAAGCTGGACCTTCACAATGCCTACCATCTGGTGCGGGTGAGAGAGGGAGACGAGTGGAAGACTGCGTTCAACACACCAACCGGCCACTATGAATACCTCGTCATGCCATTTGGCCTCACCAATGCCCCAGCAGTTTTTCAAGCCCTAGTGAATGATATCCTCAGGGACATGCTAAATACATTCGTTTTTGTGTACCTTGACGATATTTTAATATTCTCAAAGACTCTGTCAGAACACACGCACCATGTCCAGTTGGTCCTGCGCCGCCTGCTGGAGAACTCTCTTTTCGTGAAGGCAGAGAAGTGCGAGTTCCATGCCAAGACCGTTTCATTCCTGGGGTATGTGATCAACGAGGGCAGCATTCAGATGGATCTCACGAAGGTGTCGGCTGTCACGTCCTGGCCAGTCCCTGAGTCTCGGAAGAAGTTGCAACAGTTCCTGGGCTTTGCGAACTTTTATAGGAGGTTCATCCAAAACTATAGCACAGTGGCTGCACCACTCACGGCGCTAACCAGCACTAAACAGCCGTACCAATGGACAGCAGCTGCTGATAAGGCCTTCAATAGCCTCAAGACACGTTTCACTTCCGCTCCCATCCTCCAGATGCCAGATGCAGCAAGGCAGTTTGTGGTGGAGGTAGATGCTTCGGACGTGGGAGTGGGTGCAGTGCTTTCTCAGAGAGCAGCCGAGGATGGCAAGATGCACCCCTGTGCCTTCTACTCCCGTCGGCTAACCCCAGCCGAATGCAACTACGACATTGGGAACCGCGAGCTGCTGGCCGTCAAGCTCGCCCTTGAAGAATGGCGGCACTGGTTAGAGGGGTCAAAGGAACCATTCGTAGTGTGGACAGACCACAAAAACCTGGAGTATATCCAAACAGCCAGGAGGCTGAACTCCCGTCAACAGCGGTGGTCTCTGTTCTTTACCCGCTTCAATTTCACGCTCTCCTACCGCCCGGGATCTCGCAACATCAAACCTGATGCCCTTTCCCGGATGTTTCAGAAGGACGAGATCACCGCCATGCCAGCTCCCATTCTTCCCAGCCACTTTGTCGTAGCGGCCCTCACCTGGGAGATCGAGAAGCAGGTCATGGAGGCTCTTCGGAACCAGCCAGGCCCAAGCACCAGCGCCCCCAACCGTCTGTTTGTTCCAGCAAACAGGGGGCACGAATCCCGTCTGGCCTGTCATCCCGGCATCACTCGCACCCTTCATCTGGTCCGCCAGCGGTTCTGGTGGCGGCGGATGAGACGGGAGGTCCAAGAATTCATCCGAGCTTGTCCCACTTGTAACCGAAACAAGACCCCCAACCAGCCTCCTGCTGGGTTGCTGCAACCCCTACTCGTACCCAAGCGGCCCTGGTCCCACGTTTCACTGGACTTTGTTACGGGTCTTCCGCCCTCTGACGGACACACAGTCATCCTTACCATTGTTGACCGCTTTAGTAAGATGACCCACTTCGTGCCTCTTCCTAAACTACCCTCTGCTAAGGAGACCGCCCAGGTGGTCCTGGAACATGTGTTTCGTATCCATGGCCTACCCCAGGATATAGTGTCAGACCGGGGGCCGCAATTCTCAGCAACCTTTTGGAAGGAGTTCTGTCATCTCCTTGGGGCCACCGCCAGCCTATCATCTGGATTCCACCCGCAGTCAAACGGCCAAACTGAACGCATGAACCAGGAGCTGGAGAAGGCACTGAGGTGCATGGCCTCCCAAGATCCCCGGGCCTGGGCTCAACACCTGCTCTGGGTGGAATATGCCCATAATTCACTCACCAGTTCCGCCACCGGGCTCTCCCCCTTTCAGTGTGTCTACGGGTATCAACCCCCACTGTTTGCCAGCCAGGAAGCGGATGCCACCTGTCCGTCTGCCCTTGCGTATGCCCGCCGCTGCCGCCGCACTTGGGCCCAGGCTCGCACTATGCTCCTGAAGTCAGGAACCAGCTACGCCGTCGGTGCCAACCGACGGAGGGCCCCAGCACCTACTTACCGGGTTGGTCAGAAGGTCTGGCTGTCTGCCCGGGATCTGCCGCTGCGGGTTGAATCACGAAAGCTGGCCCCTCGCTTCATTGGTCCTTTTCCTGTGCAGAAAGTCATCAGTCCAACGGCGGTTCGGCTTCAGTTGCCCACTTCCATGCGGGTCCATCCCACCTTCCACGTCTCCAAGGTCAAGCCGGTCCATGAAAGTCCCCTGGTCCCTGCGGCTCCGCCGCCGCCTCCTCCGCGCCTCTTAGATGGCGGTCCTGTCTTCACCGTCCGGCGGCTGCTCCGCTCTAGGCGACGGGGTAGGGGTCTCCAGTACCTCGTTGACTGGGAGGGATATGATCCGGAGGAGAGGACCTGGATCCCGGCCAGGAGGATAGTGGACCGGACCCTCATCACTGACTTCCACCGACTACATCCTGATCAGCCTGCAATCCGTAGGGGCCGTCCCAGAGGGGTCCCTAGCCGTCCTGCCCGCCCGGCTTCCTGTCCTGTGCCTGACCCTGATCCTGTCTCAGTACCTGTCCTGTCTCCCGACCGTGACCCTCCAGCTCCTTCTGAGGATGAGGATGCTCACTCGGACCGCTCGGAGGAGTTCTGACCCGCCGCCTGCTCCCCTCCACCCTCCCTGCATGATGTTGTTCTTGGGACTTCTGGGGCCGTCCCTTAGGGGGGGGGTCCTGTCATGAGCATTCTCTTTCCCTGGCAACACCTTAATTGATTCAACTCTCTGCCACTCTGCTCACTCTCTCTCTACTCTGCCTAACGAGCTCCACCTGGCTCCGCCCTGCTCCGCTCTTGTTACCTGGCCAGCTGCGCTGCATTTCCCACTCACCATCCTCACCTTGCCCCACTCTGCTCTAATTACTCTGCCAGCTGCACTGCATTTCTCCACTAACCTCTCCCAGTATATAAAGCCCTGTTTTTCAGCCAAGCCCTGTCAGATCGTCTTCAAACCTGGACCAGTAACCTGCCTGCCTGTCTACTCTCTGACTCCTACCTGTGATTCGGATCCTTTCTTGACTGCCTCCCTGTTCTACCACCCCGGTTATCCCGACCTGCCTTCCGGATCTTCTCGATTACTCTCCGATCTTCAGCCCCCCCGGTAACTCGAATCTGCCTTCTGTCCCTCACCACGTTTAGTGCCTAGCCCTGGTCTGTACTACTGCCTGCTGTTCACCTTGCTGTTGTGTGTGTGTTCCCCTGAGCCCCGAGAACCCCTCACACCCCTGGCACTCCTAGCACCCCTGGAACCGGAACCTCCAAGACCTCACGTTCTCTCACTCCTCTTCCCCCCTGAACCCTTCAATAAAAAGACTCTGAATTTGAACTTGCGCTCTTGGGTCGTCTTCTGTCCGTGACAAGAACATCAATTGCACAGTACATGTGAGGTATTCCTTCATTAATTAAGTTCAATGTGCACTATACATGTCCAAATTTACTGAACAATAATACTGCCATTCGAAACAATACAAATATTTAGCAATGTACTGATACGTATTTCAGTTGATACGTTACATCAGGATTTCTTTACGTATTTCATTGGCTGGGTTAAAACTCGAAATCAGAGTAGTTTTGGTTTAACCCGAGTTTAACTTGGAATCAGCTAATCTTGTGTGAGTCGTTACACAGCAATCAAATTCAACTTTGTGCTCAGCTGCGTGTTAAACTCCAAAACCTTGGTTTTATGGAGTATGGTTTTAAATCGCAGCACAGCTAAACTCGGGTTAAACCAAAACTACTCTGATTTCTAGTTTTAAAGGAGAATTCCGGTGTGATATTGACCTAAAGTGTGTTGAAACATGATACAGAGTGTGAACGTATGTCTCATAGCCCATCTTGGCTTGTCCCCTGCACTCCAAAATCTGGCGCTAGTTAGCCGATGCTACCAACAGCTTTTTCAATGGTGGTGCTTCGGCATCGGGCTAGCCATGCAAATAAATCACTGTTTTACACCATTTACGAGGCTCAATGTATCTCCACACTTCATTGGTAGACTTCCGAGGGCCCTGACATTTAAAACGAGACATTGAGAACTTTAAAAAAGCACTGGTAGTTTACTTACAAGACGATTTATACAGACAGTATCTTCACAAAGTTTAGCGTTTGCAGCCATCTTGAATTTAGTCACGATAAGTCGAGCGACGAGTAAGAATGAACAGGTATGATAAGGGATCAGATTCCAAAAATAATTCCGTGGAAATGCATGGATTCCAGTTGCTGCTACTGGAAGAAACTAGAATCCATGCATTTCCACTGAATTATTTTTGGAATCTGATCCAAAAGTAAATCTTCTGGATCCTCTGGGCTGGGCACAGGAGCAGGCGCCTCTGGGCCGGGCACAGGAGCGGTCGCCTCTGGGCTGGGCACAGGAGGCGGGGCGTTGGGCAACCAGACTAGCCAACACCTGGAGCCACGTCTCTTCCTGGAGGGAGTCTTGATGGCAAGCTTAGTTCCCAAAAATGGCAACTCTGCGAGACCACAAAAGACCTGTTCTGGAAATACGTGCATTAACCCATTCGACTGTCAGACAATGCTATCTGCTTCGAGTAGGCCTATTAGGTAGGACTGTACAGTCCTCAGTAGGTCTGCAACTTTCAGGCAGTTCTGAGTTCGAATCTAGGCAGGAGCAGAGCCTATTATAATGAGCGCATACGGGGAGTAAATCGACTGTTACGCGCTGTTACAACTGTAGGCTACAATGGTCGCAATACAGAAATATGTGCGTGTTAGTTTAGTTAGAGATTATTGTTATTATTATTATTATTATTATTTTACCTTACGTTACCTACACCAAAGCTGAATAAAATTATGCAAGATCAAAGTAACCTAAGGTAGCCTATGGCTCTAATGGTTCCCATCCCCAACACACACACTTACATCATCACTGTCATCACTTCACATACATACAGCACACTGCTTGCTACAGTAAGCCTCCTCTACATACTTGCTGCACACTGCCCCCCCCCCCCCCCCCCACATACACAGCACATTGTCTTCAGGATCTTCTCCAACACACATCCTCTACATACTTACAGCACACTGCCCCCACCTACCCACACACACACACAGTCACTGCTCCACTCCCCTCCCGCCCACACACACATCTTCACTGTCATCACTCACATACATTACATACAGTACTCTGCTTGCAATAGTAAGTCCCTGCCCCCCCCCCCCCCCCCCTACATACACAGCACATTATTTCATCAGGAAGCTTCTCCAACACACATCCCCAACATACTTACAGCACACTGCCCCCCCCAATACACAGCACATTGTCTCATGAGGAAGCTTCCCCAACACACATATTGCACACTGCCCTCTCCCCACATACACAGCACACTATCCCATCTCCCCTGTCATCCCCCCAACACACACACCAAGACCCCTGGCAGTTGGGTTAGCCCCTTGAGCCGTGGATCTGCCCAAGGTTTCTTCCTTGGTAAGGGAGTTTTTCCTTGCCCCTGTTGCTCTTGGGTGCTCCTTGTTGGTGCCCCCCACCCAATCCCAATCCTCCCCCACCTTTTTTATGCAGCCCTTGCCACCCTATTAATGCACAAATAGGCTGACACCAGACATAATTTCACTGCATTTCTTACTTCCAGTAACTATATGCATGTGACAATAAACTTCCTTGTATCCTTGTATCCTTGATTTTTGTTTTTAGATCATTTCAAACAAATCATTAGTCTAACGTGACGGCATCACCTTTGATGAACATTTATTTCCTTTCGTCTATATTTGACGATGAGGGATTAACATGAATGTCTATCTGACGGACCCCCACGTCGGAAAACAATGCAGAAGGTACACTTTTCTCATTGGAATTTGACGCCAAGGACCCTTGACCATGCGTCAGACCTTTGACGAGTAGGGAGTGAGACTGGGTTGGCTTTGTCCATGTGTCTGATACTTCCCACCCTGAGTGTGATGACTGAGAACAATGGCCGCCGTATGACTATGGTCAATTAAAGTCTGATTATTACACGGCAAAGCAAAGGAAACCGAGGCTCCGTTTAAAAAGAAGCTCACTAGTTCAGCTTGTCGTACAACTTTCGTTGGCCCTATAACAGTGATAGCATGGACAGTTAGCTTGTTTACAGTTGATTCCATTGTTGCAAAGCCTGCCTCCAGGCTAAACCGTCGTCCTACTATCGTTGTTATAGTTACCATTCATAAGCATTGATATGGAACAGCGATTAAACTTTTTTTTACCAGATCTACTTCATAGGTGTCCCGTTATTCAAAATTAAAAGCCACCCCGCCAGCCAACCAGAAAAGAGTATTTCTTCTCTCCGTGTGATAAAGTCTGATTATTACACGGCTCTTCATAATGCTGCAGAATGCTCCATTCACTTGAATGGGCTTTTTGCATTGGAACTTTCAAAAGTGAAAGCAGACGGTTGATCAGCTGTGTTAAAGAACATTTGATTAAAGTTCAGCGTGTGTTGTATGACCTGAGCTACTGTACTTCTGTGCCAAATTTGGCGCTTTTAGATGAATTTGTGGGAAAGTTCATGAAAAATGATGAAGAGGCTGTCCATCTCCCGGTGTCCTGCTTTACCATTGGTAAAATGTTATGCATGCATTACATAGCCCAAGAAAGTCTCAGAAATACATGTATTGCTTTAGTTGAAGCTTACAGTATATGGGGAGCGGAAGTCATGGTACTGTTGACGTCAGCGTCATGTTTTTGGAACATCTATTTTTATAATAGCTCTCAGAAGACTGCTATCTATTTAAACATGCATGTTTACAAAATCTCAACATCATTTTTCTTTCAGTCATATTTCCTGTTACCGCACACTCAAATGTGAGAAAAGCGCTATATTAGGTGCTGTCCTATCGCTGTGCTCTCCTCAGCTTCAGTATCTTTGAGAGCAAAAAAATCACCTGTTGCAGAGATTAGATTAGAATTTGTTTTCAGAAATTATATGTTCCATTTTGACACGCGCTTAACTGAGCGATGTCTTGTTAGCCGTTGCCTAGGAACAGCAGCTGCCTGTGTGTATTGTGAGGCGCGGCGTGATGAGGCGGCTGTAGCAGCGGCGGAGAGAAGCCTCTTGTAGACTCAGACAGAGACAGGAGGCCCTAGGGAGCATGCATGTTTGAGAGTGACACAAAGTGACACATGTGGTTCCAGATCCTACTGGCAGAGACACTGTTAATGACACAGGAAAAGAGAGAGAGAGGAGAGGAGAGGGGGATAAAGAAAGACGTAGAGAAGAGGAAGACAAAGTAGGTGTGTGTGCATGTTTGTGTGTGTGTGTGTGTGTGAATGAATGTTAAATGCAAAAAATAAACAGAGACGATAATAAACACAGATACACATAAGTTGACAAGACAAGGTGTCACGGTATGGAATTTGGCTCACTTGGGAAGCTGTCTAAAAGTTGTAATAGAAGATCGTGTTTCCTTTCCTTTCTGATTTATTCTACCTCCTGTTTGTTTGTGCATTTAAATTAAGAATAGTATCAATGATGGACAGTTTAACAGCTACACTAAGACAAATCTACAGTTTTTTTTTAATGGTTCTTTTGAAAATGCACTGTAGAATGTACATCTGAATGTCGGGATGTCAAAATCTGACAATCTAATTTGTGATACAGTATGTTATCTATTTATTTAGCACAGGAATAACTTGTTCTTTGAGCCAAATATAACCACCCCAATAACAAACCAATAACCCAATAACAACCTAAAAGTACTAATCAACCTTGAAGTCCAAGATTTGATTTTGTTGTTGACAGGATACCAGCCTTTTAGAGCTGCATTACTGGAAGCTTTTAAGGGGTTCTAAAAGCAACTGAATTACTGTCAACCAATTTTACTTTAGTGACTTCTACTTACTATCTACTTATAGTTCAGCAACTCAGAGGGTTTGCTGGTGTCCAGTGACTCGCACTAAAGTCAGGCAGGTGCCACAGTGACGCACAGCTCTACTTGGATGGGAGTGAAGGTAACTAAAGTAGCTGGGCTGCTAGCAGCTGCCATTATAAGCCCAAGGTGTTGTCAGTTTAACTGGATTACAGGATCCTTAATCAGCTTTGGCTTAATGGTACATGTATCAATGGTTAAGGGCAGTGGTGATGATGGCATTTATGAGGCAATAATGTACAGAAGGAAAAAAGATCGGCTCATACTAAATCTCAGATGGGAAGACCCTTATTAAAACGATCAAATCTCATTTCCTTTTCTGGTAAAGTGGAAGCAATAATGTAGGTCATTCATAAGGCATAGCATGGTAGACACATGTGTGAGTGCCGCACTACTGTCATTGCTTGTAGTGCTATTGCACTAAGGAATCAGGGCCCAGTTCCCCGAAAGTATCTTAAGCCTAAGAGCGTCGTAAAGTCCCTCTTACGAACGTCTTAAGATTTGCCGACTGTTTCCCGAAACCATCGTAGCTTAAGAGCGTCGTGAAAACACTCCAGAGCTCCAGAGTACTCGTTACCGGCTAAGAGCGTCTTAACAGTACTTCTCACTGAGGTCACCAACAGGACACACAGAGGAATTACAACTTAGAATACATAATCCAATTTACGTTCACATTCTTTATTGTGTTTACCTGTGATGAATCAGATTTTAGCGTGCAAAATAGCCTACATTTAATGGTCATAATAATGTGATGAAAAGCGGACAAAAATGCAATCAAGTTATGAAACGAGACGTTGCCAGAATAGTTTGACATTATCTTTGCTAAGTGAATATTTTATTAGGCCTATGAGGTAAAAAGCAGAGAAAGCAACATGTGGTTTAGTCTGTAGCCTACTGCATCAAAATCTAAGCCTACACATTTCCTCTCTTTCTTACTCGACTTCTTTCTTATCTTCAAACGTGTTCTTAAGTGACACCGCAAAAAATTATTGCATGGTGCAACAATCTAATCTTAAAATAATTACAATTATTTATGTCTCTGTGTGGTATATAACCTACTTGGGATGCTTACATGCAGATGTCAAAGTGTTTCTATTTTCGTATTGATGTGTAGAATCCGAAGTTTAAATGGTAGGCCTATAGCTGTGATGTGCAGTCACCTGACATCACCGTCAAATCAGAGGATATTTCAGAACTATTAACGTGGACAGCTCCCCTTAAGAGCATCTTAAGAGGAGTGCACGCGCGTTCACACTACGAGCATGTTCGGGAAACAGTCGGAAAAACCAAACGAACGATCGTAAGATGAATCGTAGAAAACCCTCGTAAGAGCGTGTCTCCGTCGTTATCGGGAAACGGGGCCCAGTACTTTAAAACAAACTACTGCCATTGCTTGTAGTGCTATTGTACTAAGGAATCAGTACTTTAAAACACACTACTGTCATTGCTTGTAGTGCTATTGCACTAAGGAATCAGTACTTTAAAACACACTACTGCCATTGCTTGTAGTGCTATTGCACTAAGGAATCAGTACTTTAAAACACACTACTGTCATTGCTTGTAGTGCTATTGCACTAAGGAATCAGTACTTTAAAACACACTACTGCCATTTCTTGTAGTGCTATTTTACTAAGGAATCAGTACTTTAAAACACACTACTGTCATTGCTTATAGTGCTATTGTACTAAGGAGTCTGTACTTTAAAACTTGGCCAACTGAAACATTCAAAATAATGTTGATTCTGATGGTGATTCTCATGGCTTGTTTACTGGCGCTAGATTGTGAAAGGATCTGATTTTCTGCAGACCTTGGAGTCCCAGCTCTCAATATCAGGGCCTGGAATCACAGCCGGTCAATATTTGGGTTACCTGTTCTACCTTACTTTTGTATGCACAACACATTATGATTGTCAACTCCAAATCACTTACAGTAGCAGCCTAAACTGCTCTGAAAAAATACATGTTTGGCAAAACACAAGCCTCCTTATCGACTCTTTTTTTTTATAGGGCACAGAGCCTCTTTTTTGTTGCTTTGTCAGATTGGTGATAACCTCTCAGCTTGACAGTCTGGGGCTCAGTGGACTGTAAGGAAGAAGAGGAAGAGGTTATACAAAGTTCATATTCCACTTGCCCTTGAAGGTATTTGTTGAAAAGACAGTTAACATCTCTTTTTTTTTCCCACCCTCTTTCAATTCCTCCATCATCATGCTCGTGCTCCTCTCCCCTCTCTCGTTCTGTATCTCTCTCTCAGTCTCCTTCTCTCTCTTACAAACACACTCTTTCCTTCTCTGCCTCCCCCGCCTCTCCTCTCTCTACAGCCTGCATGTTCCTCTGACTTACTGGAATACTGGATCTGATAAGCAATGCCGTTACTAACTAGATATCCTCATCCAATTTTCCTCTCAAAAGCCTTGAACGTGGAGCGGCTGATGCTCACTGCTGCATCATCCTGCCATGTCCCCCACCACCGCCATCGGCCCAATGCTGCACGATCAAAGATCTGATAACTTGAGCCTAATTTCCATTTGCGGTGGTTTTATTTATTTTTTTGAAAGCATCATTAGCCGCCCTTGGCTCTTAGGTATGTGAAGAACAAGCAAACAAACCCAAACCACAGCAGGAACAATAGTCACCTCAAACGTCAGCAGAGGAGTCTCAGTGCTCTCAGTTTTCACTCACCTCCCTCTCCACACACCACCTTGTGTACACACGCACATGCACACACACACACACACACACACATACACACACACACACACACACACACACACACACACACACACACATATACAGTACACACACACACATACAAACAAACGCACACACACACACATACAAACAAACGCACAAACACACACACACAAGCACACACAAGCACACAACACACACACACACACACACACACACACACACACACACACACACACACACACACACACACACACACAAAGCACATCCACATCCATATCCATATCTGTATCAGCTCCTTAGACATTGTAAAGTGATTAGTATGCTTAATGACCTGTGGACTTCCTGGCCGTCCCATCTTTAGGGGAACCCTAAGCCCCAAGCGTCCTCAAACTGAAGGTGAAAGAGAGTTAATATTGTGCCATTACAATCTGTCCCTTATGCTAATAGTTTATATTTCAGATAGTGTGTTGAATTTAATTTAATGATAACTTTGATCAGGATGAAATCATTTGGTCTAAATGTTTGGTTAGGTGCAAGGCTAGATTTCAGATAGCTGAGCCTTGAATACCTCAGTTACTTTACAAGCTGAAGAGGCTCTTATTGTTTCCCTGTTTTCCTTCAGAGTTTGCAGCACTTTGATCAGAACTGTTTTTCTTCTGTCAAAACTCAGTGCTTTGTTTTCTCAGTAAACAGCTCAAGGAAATGAGAGATTATTTTGTCTCTGGCAGCGATGTAGTTTTTGGTTACTTTATGTGTGTGTGTGTGTGTGTGTGTGTGTGTGTGTGTGTGTGTGTGTGTGTTTGTGTGTGTGTGTGTGTTTTTCTTTCATGTACGCATGTGCACATGTGTGTTTGTGCTTAGCTGGTTTTCTACTTGTCTGCTGTGTGTGTTTGTGTGTGTGTCCATGTCTTCCATGTACATGGTGTGTGTGCCTAAAGTCTATGTGACTGTGTTTATGCTTTATCTCATCTGTTTATGTTGTAATTAGTGAGCCTGTGGATATGGAAGTGCATTACATCAGTCTTGGTGCCTGCAGTCATTATGGAGCTCTTTAACATGTCATTGTCAGTGTGTGTGTGTGTGTGGGCATGATTTTAAGTATGACGATAACTTTCTTCATGAGCAGCAGGTCCACTGCCCCTTGGGTGAAATGCTAGGAACACTGGCCTGCTAGATCATTGTTTTTACAACCCGGATTCTGAAAAAGTTGGGACGTTTTGTAAATTGTGAATAAAAAAGAATGCTATGATTTACAAATCATGTCAACTCTATATTTAATTGAGAATAGTTCAAAGACAACATATCAACTCTCTTAAAACAAATGTGTTGAAAATAACACAACTTGCATTGTTTTTTAACAGATCTCTAATACAAAATACAGAGTGTCCAGTATTTTGTTATACTGTGTAACACAACATGTGTGTAATTGACATTGGCAAGGACATAAAAGAAAACATGTTTGAAAAATCACCATTACAAACTAGTTAGTGTGCAAACATTACTTAAGTTCAACTAATAACTACCGGTATCCTTTAATTACAAAAGTTTATAACTACAAATGGACATAGCTTATAACAGTGTCATTAAAGGCCCTAGTAGAAAGACTGATACGGTTTTTCGCCTTGCCACCACAAAGACATGGAGAGATGCACTTTTCATAATGGAAATAAATCAATATTTCATAAGACATGGCTTTGGAAAAGAAAACCATTAATATCAGTTTTTGTCTCCCGGACTCTGCATTTAAAACACATAAGTGGAGGCAGTGTTCTGCACTTTCCTGTACGTCTAAAGTGCTGGGGGGAAATGAGTCCGAATCTAACTGTGGCTGAAAGAGAAATGGTCTTAATGGCTGTAAAATACAACAACTGCATCCATATTTACTGCCTGAGATTGAAGAGTGGAGCTGGAGACAGGCATGGTTGCTCGCTGTGGGCACATATACAGACATGTGATTCACTGTGAGGTTGATACAGAGTTCCAAGCCAGTGGGACAGAGACAGTGAGACAGAGAGAGAGAGAGAGAGAGACAGACAGTGAGAGAGAGAGAGAGAGAGAGCGAGCGAAGGCGATATGATTAAACTGTCATCGCTCTGAGAGGTTTAGTTCTGCATGACAATGTTGTCTTTTGAGGACGGAGGCCTTTGGATGTGCGGTCGGCTTGCTGGCGAACGCTCCGGACGTCCGCCCTGTCCTCTCTCTAACCCCTTGCTCAGTGCTTTATAGGTGGCTCATATAGGGCCTGCTTGAAAATCCACTTTACATTACAACTTAAAAATGGAAAGGCTTTTCTCTCTGTCTTAGCAGAAGGGCTGATCCAAGAGACGGCACATAAAAGCACTTACTTGAATAAAGCAGAACTCGGGTTGAATGTAAAAGAGCACTGAGATGAAACAAAAGCTCCTCTTCCCAGCACATGCAGTCAAAAAGAGTATGCCATGAAAACTAATAAAGGGGGGAAGGAATGTTACACACAATGTTAAAAGTTGAAATGTGAAACCAATTCTTTGTTTTCAGAGGCAGCGCTGTGTCCCACTCAGCTGGTGGAGCCAGTTGCCAAAGGTTTTACTCCTGAGGGGGGCTGGGGGAAGGACACAGACAAAATGTATAGTCTAAATATCTCTACTTAAATATATATGCTTGCTAAATAAATAAATGCATGATGCTGTTCCTCTGGCCTTAACTACTAACTCACCTTTTTACTTGGTGAAATATGCAAAGAGCAGGAGTGAATTGCACAAGGACATCTCACAGTGCTGAACATAAACCAACAACAGAAAAACAGTTAATAAAAAATGGCTCATAAATTCACACAAACATTAATCCACCCTACGGTATGCTATCTTCATGAGGATGATAAAGACACCCTCTTGACAACCTAAACTGCACTACATGGTGAAGTGGAGGTAACAGTTCAACAAGCTGTCAGAGGAATACATAGACATACAGTAGGCATATTCTGGGTTCAAGAGTAGGGAGTTTTTTTTAATTATTATTAAGAGGAAACCCCTTGAGATGTAACATCTAGTTTTCGAGGGGACCTCAAGAAAGAAAAAATATACATTACAAACATACATACATACATACATATATACATACATACAGACGAACAAAAGACAAAAGCTCTCCCTCACACCAAAACCACCCATACCCTCCCAATTCCAACCATTAGGTATTCAACAGTTAAGGTCATTCATAAAGACATACATATATGTACACATATACTGTACACACATATACATATACACACATACAGGTTTGGAATTTCACCATTTTAGGGGCAAGGCCTTCAGTTGGGCATATTTGGTGGGGGGCACAAAGGCCACATGTCAGGGCACAAAGGCCAAAGTTTACTATACAGTAGTAGGCTATAAACGTGATCAAAGTTGTATTTAGCCTATTCACAGCAGTAGACCTGCATCACTGTATGAAACATTACAAAAACATACAGATATCTAGGCTATATTTAACATTTATTTTATATTTAGCCTGTTAGGAAATCATGTATTGAACAATTTAAGCACAGCTCAGAAACTGAAATAGCCTACAGTAGATGCATGCTTAGCATTTTGTGATCATTAGGGCTACTTACACAAACTCCTAGTCAGCTGTATATCTTCTGATTTTAATATTTACCGATATCTAGGTGATATTTGTAACATTTATTTTGTATTTGGCCTGTTATGAAAACATGTAGAACAATTTAAACACATTGTAAAACTTAAAGCCCAAATTTGACATGCATGTTGCTGCAAATTCAAAACCGGATTACTCTGGAACGGCAAACTGTACATAGTCAATAAAAATTGCACCAGTAGACCAGTTTTTATCTTGTGCTGAATAAATATCATTGGTAAATGTTGTAAGGGCAGTTGTTGTAGAGTGATTAGGTCTAAATCCAGATTGATTTGGAGTCAAGAGGGAGAAGTCATTGACGTATTTAGACAGTTGCTTAAAAATAAGCTTTTCAAATATTTTAGCTACATTACTGATTATGGAAATCGGTCTATAATTGTTGACATCAAGTGAATCACCACCTTTATGTAGTGGTGTAACTTTTGCAAATTTCAGAGTGGAAATGCTAGGACGTGAGAGGAAAGTTTAATCAACTTGATGTCCAAACCATCAGGACCAGCTCCATTAGAAGATTTTATTTCTGATATTGCCTGCTGGACTTCAGAGGGATGTATTGTTGAAAACGAAAATGAGCTGTTGTTCACAGTATCTGTTACGTTAGAACAAGTGACCTCAGATGATTGAGAACAACAAATGGAGGAAAAATGTTCATTGAGGGCATTGGCCATTGAAGTAGGATCAGTGATAACATTATTGTTCACTCTAAGTTTGTCAGGAAGACTATTGTTTGTTTTTTTGTTAATTAAAGAGTTAGGTTTCTTCCAGAATTGCTTAGGGTTTTTAAAGTCGTCAGATAAAGAATGCTTATAGTAACTTGATTTTGCATTCCTTGTTTTGGTTGTACAGGCATTTCTTAATTTCTTATATTCTGCCCAATCAGTAGCATCCTTTGTCGTGTGGTAACTGGCCCAGGCTTTATCTCGCTGTTTAAATAAATGTATTAAATCACCATCAATCCAGGGTAAATGACTACCCTTAACCTTAACAGATGTCCAAGGTGCATGTTGGTCTATGATTTTAAGAACCTCAGAGAGAAAGAAGTTCTTTCTGTGACACCCCCATCGAAAAACTGTTGGTAGCATCGGCTAACTAGCGCCAGATTTCTGAGTGCAGGGGACAAGCCAAGATGAGCTATGAGACATATGTTCACACTTGGTATCATGTTTCAACACACTTTAGGTCAATATCACACCGGAATTCTCCTTTAAGTCTTGGATAAAAGCCTCTGTGTTCAGTTTTTTGTACTGCCTTATCCTAATTACTTTAGGTGGCAGTCGTGTTAGACTTATTTTCCAAACACAAAAAACAATTGAGTGATCACTAAAACAATCTGATTGAGATATTCTATTTGGGTGGGTGACCAAAATCCAATCCAGAAGAGACTTGGACTTGTTAACCACCCTAGTCGGCTCAGTAATGAGTTGAGTAAGGTTTAGACCATTAAATAATTTTTTCTCATGAAAGGATGAACGATCCAGCCAATTCAGGTTGAAGTTATTAATAGTAGCAAGAATACAATTTGTTGATTCAACAGGAGAATTTGGAGGTCTATAGCAGGGGCGTCACTAGACCTTATTCACTGGGGCACGTGCCTTAGTAAAAGTCTCCAGTGCCCCAGTAAAATTCTAGCGCGGCTCTAGCTGGAAATGGCATTCATGAGCGCATCTCCGTGCCTGCTTTAATCATGGCTCGAGCCTGTCACTTACCAGCCAATAAAAAAAAAACAAGGAATAAAGAAAGGGGCCATAATAGCCAATCAGGAAATAGCACCTACGTATGTACATGGGCGGATTATGAACTTTCGGGCCCCTGGGCCCAGATGTATTAAGGGCCCCCCACTAACTGTGTTAACTGTGTGTAACTAACATATATGTGGGTGGGGGGTTTGGGGGTCCTCCCCCAGAAATGTTTAAAATTGTTTGATGTGATTTCCTGTATTCTGGTGCATTTTGGGGATGGACAATACTAAAGTCAATCAGATTCATAGCCTACATCCTGACTTGTTGATATTGAGGCAATGATTCCATGCAAAGGCTTGGGCTTCAGGGCCCCCTGACCCCTTGGGCCCCTGGGCCTGGGCCCTGTAGGCCCGTTCAGTAATCCATCCCTGCCTATGTAGCTGGCTAAGATTGAACGCAACAACCAATGAAAATCGTTCACATGATTCTTCCGAGTGTTTCGTTATACTGCACACACATACACTGTGGAATCCGCTGGAGCTCGTTACATCACTTTGAGCATAGAGTAAGTCGTCCCCTGTTTAATGTTACAACAAATTCACAACTTGTTTGACAGAAAAAATGACAAGTTGATCGCTGTTAGAGAGTGTTACCCACATAACTAGCATCTGTTTTTCAATGCTTAGCGTCATTGTAGCCTAAATTTAGCAACAGTTTACCAGCTTGTGCTCTCTCCCTGACACACACACTCACACCATGCGTAGGTTGCATGCACACATGCGGACAATTAATAAGTGTAGCGCAGTGCTAAAAAGCATTTAAGTTAAATCAATAAGTGCTACATAACTTAGATTAAATAAAGTTCATAATTGCTCATTAGAACTAAAATTATCTTGAAGTTATATAATATTAGAATTTAGGAGTAAGCTCAAGAAATAAGCTTATTGTAGTTCATCTCCATTCCATTCAATTTGGGTAAGTGAAAGGGATTATGGGAGTTGTAGTTTGATACACAACTGTGTTTAAGTCATGTATGTGTTTAAATTCATTCTAAGAGTTTTTGTTAAAAATATTTCATTGGCAAAGTGAAATGTATAATGTAACATGTAATATTTTGATGTTGTGTTAAAAAATATATTTCATTGTATGACTTTTGTATGCATGGAATTACATGTGAGGTGAAAGGTTGCAAACCGCGCGTGAGAGGAGCCTGGATAGTTGAGGAGAAGCTACGTTGAGGACTTGCTCCGTGCTTAAGTGACTAAACTTTGAAATAGAACGTGACAAACGTATATTTTGCCAGTCGGACTAAATTGTGAACTTGGAAGCCGAAGACTTTGTAGTTGACGTTTTGGAAAAGTTGTCATCTCGTCACCGAGAGGATTCCTGTCATTGAGTGAGCTGCCAGTCCATGGTCATTGCGTGTGAGAGACTGCCTGCCTGTGCCGGTGCAGTGACTCGACGGGAAACCTACCACTTGGGATTAAGGTATCGTTATTTGTTTCTCTTGCTCTAACGGAGTGAAGGGGTCATTTGTTTTTGGCCACGCCGACCACAAGCGACGCTCCAGGCCTGCAACGGTTAGCTGCTAGGTTTTAGCTCATTTGCCGGCTAGGACTGGGGTGGGTGAATCACGTGTGAATGTGTGTGTGTGCGCGTGGGCCCGTGTGTGTGTATGTGTTTTCATGTTAATGTGTTGTGTACTGTACTTTAAGCTTACTGTTAACTGTTAGTTAAAGTGTGGCTAATGTAGCCTACTAGTTTCTAAGCTCCTACTGCATTTTGAGGTATTTGAGGTACGTGTAACATTTTGATTTCTTTTACATTTGCTAAGAAAGTATGTGTTGAATACTTTGCTCCATTGATACACTTGTATCTTATTTTTTTGTTTATATTGATAATTCATTCTGTTGGTAAATTGAATATTTATATTCAGTAAACTATTTTTATTTAACATTTTCATAACTGAGTTCTGAGTGTTTACTTAGTGTTAAGATACCATTGGGTAATAGATTGCATATGTAAATGTTATTTCATGTGAATATGGTTTAAGTCAGTTACACACACGTAAGTATACAAGGGTTAAAAAGTTATTTATTCAAAGTACATGTAAAGACACAAACAGACATTTAAACAGAAGGTCAGCAAGAATTCTATATATTATATATACTTTACTGGGATTAGTTTAAGAACCCGGGAAACGCCCTTTAGTACCAGGAGATAGGCCTAGGGGGCGCTACATAAGGATTTATACGTATACTGTAGAGAGAGTCCTTTAAAAGTAGCCTATACTGTTTGTGAAGCTGTCCTACTGTAAAACTAAACATAGCCTTCTGGTCTTCCTGAACAGAGGCAGAGGGAGAGGAACAGTGAGGAGGATGAGGGAGGTATGATAATTTTGCCCACATTAATGGTAAATTAAGATTTATGCTGGTAATAGCCAGTGCTGTGATTTGATCAATGGTTTAATGGCAAACTTAAATAAGTTTGCTGCATTTGCAAATGTAGCCTATAATAATATACACAGAATCAGAGTAGCCATCTGTGTAGATTATTATAGGCTACATTTGCAAATTATCACCAAAAGTCAGTATGAAGGCTTTAGTAGGCTATTTAAGATACAAAGAACTGCAGTATTGCCAGGATGTCTATAGGAGGGAAGTATATCTTGGGATGGGAGGGAAGTATATCTCAATTTTGACTAAAAATAAGCTTCCCTTGTGTTAGTAGGAAAGCCTATTAAATTCATGCAGTGAGTATAGGCCTACTTATGCCTATGTGTTTGGATGTTGCTGGATAGTGGCTGCTACAACAATTGAGGGAGAGAGTGCTGGAGGAGGAGAAGGAGGAGGAGAAGAAGGTCGAAGAGAGGGAGAAGAGAGGGGAGAAAGAGCACAGGCTGGATAGTCCAATACCAGGCAGGAGGAGGAGGAGAGAGACGGGCAAGAAACGGATGAGGACATACTGGGGGCTAGACGTAAAACTATTCAGAGTATGAAGGAGGATGTCTGTGACCTAGGGGAGATATGTGATGGTCCAAATCAGGCTAGCCATTTATTTTATATTGCGTACACAGTATTTTTTTTTAATGCATTGGGAGTTGGGGGCCTGTGCCCCAGCAAAGCTCTAGGTCTAGAATCACCCCTGGTCTATAGATGTTACCTATGGATATCTGCTTATTTTCGTGAAAAGCCTATTAACAAATAAGCATTCAAAATGTACAGCCCTCTCCTTTGGCATAATGAGTTTAGAGGATAAGTGCGAGGAGATATAGGTGTCTACTCCCCCACCACGAGTACCCCTGTCTGCTTTATACAGAGTATAACCATCAAGTTTGACATCTGCATCAGATATAAATATCATTATTGAATGCTTGAATTTCCCCTTGAGGATCAATAAAGTATCTATCTATCTATCTATCTATCTATCTATCTATCAGCCATGTTTCATGAAAGTGTGATAACGCTGGGCTTATTATAAGAAAGCCAAGCTCTTAGCAAATCAATTTTATGTGTCAAACTCCCAATATTCAAATGAATCACAAATAAACCTTTACCTATACTGATTCTTCAGAAATAAATGAAAAGGAGGGTCAGGGAGAAAGGGGGCAAGGGGAGTGGAGAGCACAGACATGTACAAACACATGTACACACAGACACATATATAACACACACACAAACCCACACAAAATGGCCAAACCGAGGCATAGCCTTGAATTGACTAAAAGAAAGAAAAAAAAAGAAAGAAGGGGAAGAATGCAGGCTCAGACCACCAAATATTTACTGGAAACACTTTATATAAATGTTTCCCTAAGTACAGACCTCATGAGACGACCCATAGAATACAGAAGAATGGGAAAATAAAAGTTGACAAATAGCCAAGTCGTAGGCCTCAGCAGGCTACATGGGCAAGTAAAGAAACAGGGTAGGCTCATTATCAGCCACAGGATTCATTTTAATCCTGCCCTATTAGTCTAATGAAAATAACAGAAAAGAAAAACGTCTCAATATTCTGGTTGGGGGGGGGGGGGGGGGGGGGTCTATACATATACACATACAGTACATATACAAATGTGTCATTTATCATGCTTCAGAATGTAGACAAATATGATAAGTCCCGAATACGCTACTGCAAGCAAGCAAACATCATTAACAACAACCAAACAACAAATTATCACTAGAGTACCTTAAACAGGGGCAGTCCATCATTCAGGTAAAAGTTGTAGTTCATGGAGAAGCTTTTCAGGAGTCTTGCAAAGCACCGATTTACCATCGGAGATGATCTTGAGCGTGGCAGGATAGTGCAAAGAATATTCCATGTCAAGTTCACAGAGTTTTTTTTTTGATGTCATCAAATTTGCAACGCTTTTGAAGAAGACTGACACTGAACTCCGGGTAGATATGGACACGTTCGTCGTCGTTCTTGAGTTCTTTTTCTCCACGGGCAAGTCGTAGGATTTTAAACTTATCCTGAAGACTGACGAGTCTCACCAAGATAGGCCTCGGAGCAGAATTCTTCTGTTTAGACTAATGCATAGGGGAGCGGTGCACCCGTTCTAGAGTTGTTGGCAATTATATTATTAATATATTGATATGCACAATTTATTGTGTCCTTCTACCGTATACATTTTACTAGGACTATTGACAACATAGACAACATTTCTGTTCATCCTGTTTTATTATCCTAATTTATGTGCAAAAAAAGAATGGCAGAGATTGCTTGCAGCAGAATGGCTGAGATTGTCTACAGAGTTGAAGAATGGCCAAGTGTGATGATCTGTGGCGTTCTGTAAAGGCCAAATGTGCTGCTCTTTCCAACACCCCCCCAACTCTGTGATTTTTTACAACCTCCAGGCTCCTCCTTTCTGTTTGCTTGCTGTGTGGGACACTCAGAGAGGTTTGAGGGTTATAGCTGAGAATAAAGGTTGTTTGATTAAAAACTTGTCAGCTGGGTGAAGCAGTGGGATGCAGCCTCCCTGTCTCGTGTCCTGACCCCCCACCCCCACCCACCCTGTCTCACCTCACCCTACCAACTCCCACCTCCACCGCCCACTGCCCCCCCCCCCCAAACCCCCCCAACCCCTTCTCCAGGGTGGCCCACCATCATCACAGACAGCCAGTGCTTCCTGGAGAGGAGAGGTCCAGACATTAAATTGTGATTTATTCCTCTAATATCCCCCCAGGTCACTGGAACCACAGGCAAGGTCAGCCTGTTAAAAAACAGCCGCCCGCTGAGACTTTTTAATGCGGCTGATTCACAGAGAGTGCCTCCAGCCTGGCTCTCTCCCTCACTCCATCTCTCTCTCACTCTCACACTCTCTCTCACCCTCTCTCCCAACAGGCTGTGGGACACACTCCTTCCTCTGAGCAGTAGCCTGGTCTTGTGTGGCCTTGTGTGCGCTTTTAGCATGACGATGCATAGAATGTTTCTCAGGCTTGTGTGAAGTCATCTCTTACAGAGAGTTGGTGAGAGGAAACAAATAATAAAAAAAGAACTAGTTTCTGGCCCCTGAGCAACTTCAGCGTGTCTCCCCTGAGAATGCACAGCGGTGTGTCGAACATGCTGTGCGTGCCTTCTAGGGACATTTGATTTGACAGTGCTTACAGCATTTTAAAATCATATCCATGCCTGATGCTGCCTCCACTACAACACAGAGTTATGAACGTCACTGAAGGGCCACCTGATGAATATTAAGTATTCATCAAAGCCTCTATTTAAACTTTCTCTCAAGTTGAAAAATCAAGAGACACATACACACACTCTCTCTTTCTCTCTCTCTCTCTCTCTCTCTCTCTCTCTCTCTGGTTAGAATTGAGATGCATCCCAAACAGGGGCGTGGCGGTAGGTCACTCAGCCCTGTTTAGCAGAGAGTGTGCGATATCAGAGTATGAGATAAATAGCCACCTTTCTGCCAGCTGGTGGGGGGTCCTCTCCAGAATGTATATAATTAAGCTGGGATGAGCAAACAAACATTATTTAGCTGTCAGAACATCATTTCCAAATGGATGGAAGACAGAGAGAGGGGAACGATTAGTGACATCATCACAAGTCCTCTGTCTCTCTCTCTCTCACACATACACACACATACATACACACACACACACACACACACACACACACACAAACACATGCCTAGACAGTGGCCAGATTGGGTCAATGTTGGTGCTATACACACAAACACATGCACATTTGTGGCATACACATGCGGATCCCCAGAGGCAGACATGCCAGGGCAAATGCTGTAGAAGGATATCTTTTGATAGGATAGTGAGAGACTGGCAGGAAATGACTGGGAGAGAGAGATGGAGTGGGGTCGGGAAATGACCTGGGTCAGCCTTGAACCTGGGTCCCCGTGGGCACCCCAATATGGTACGGGCGCTGCAGCCCCCGCAAATGCTACAGCTTAAGGGGGTTTCTGGTCTTGGGCCAACTGAAGGATATTTTATTGAATATGATTATATTTATTATTATTATATTATATTATATTATTATTATTATTATTATTATTATAGAAATAGATTAACATTACATTAGCATCTTGTGCTGATTTGTTAGGCTTCAAAGCTATTGTGACAAAATGTTTGATTGATGAAATTTGCTAATTTTGTAGCAGACGGAAAAGAACACATATAAGAACACATTGTCAAATAATAAGAAAATAAACAAAATTTTTCAATTATTGTTTAATGTTTTTGTTTCTAGTAATTTCTCTCATCTTTTCTTTCTTTGCTTTTCAAAAGCAAATGAATCATATTTAAGCAAACAAAAATGACCATGTTTAGTTCAAAGCTGCTTGATCCCAATGTGATCAAAACTTGTGAGCAGCTTGGCTGTGACCGAATGAAGTGAATGGTTGATACTGGTTGGGTAGGACGTGAAGCAGAGCAGTTAAAATGAATTTGTCACAGTCAAATTATATGAGATTTGCTGGCGAAATTACATGGATTGTGATGTGGTCTTTGTTAAGCAGGCAGTGTATTGATTGTAATCTTTTTTATTTCGCCAGGGCATGCACATTGGATGAACATGGGCTTTGCATTATACTGAACAATAGAAAATGGACTGGGCATATTTCTCCATTGGGGTTAACTCATATATTTATCTATGGTACATTGTAGAGACTGTCAGGGCCTACATTTACCGTACAAAAGCACAGCACAACTGAGAGTGGTATTGTTGAGCAGGAGGTGACTATTGAGATTTGGGACTGGATATGCTCTGACAGGCTGACTATGTAAATACCTGTATGCCACCATGCCCCTCCCATCTACTTTAGAGTCAAACATGTATTCAACTTCAGAACTTCAGAACCTTCAGCACACACACACACACACACTCAAACTATGGCTGTGATTTCCTTTCAGTCCTAAATATCACAGAAAAGCAAAGGAATATGCAGGAATAAAGACACAGACATCCGTGTGTCTCTCTCTCTCTCTCTCTCTCTCTGTTACCCATAGACAACATTCACAGAAACACACACACAAAGACCGACGGGCAGACAAAAAAGCTCATAGACAACAATCGTGTTCATCACAATGATTCACACATCCCTCCCCACAACATGACACTGTGTACCACATCATGCTGGTACGAGAGGTCTGTTAGTGACAGCGTTGGGCTGGTCTGCAGCCAAAGCCACCCAGCACCATCGCCTCCTACGCCGCTACCGCCCACCGCTCAGTCTGAATGGCTCCCCCAGCACCGGCCACTGTCCACAGGCTCTCATGTTTACTTACACCTGGGCATTGTTTTCCGTTCGGCGCCTCTAAACGGCCATAAAAGACTGCTCCCAGCAGCCAAACACTCCCCACAGCGCGGCCGCGGAACAAACGCCAGAACGATAATAACAAACCATGCCTGACAATCCTATTAGCCCATCTTTAATTATTTATCCAGGTTTGTTCGGATTGCCAACCCCTGGGGAGGAATTAAAAAGTTAACAAGCGGCTTGAAAGCCGATGTCTCCTGCGAAACACTGCCCACCCCCTCACACGTACACAGACATACTCAAAACACCAAGTAATCTTTTGTAATTAAGCACAATGCTGTTGTGATGAAAGTAATGAATGATGAATAGAGTACAGTGTTGTCTGCAGACTGCGGCTGGTCTGTAAAATATGAAGACTCACACATGATAATCACCCTAACATGCAGCAGCCCACTCAACAATATCTCCTATTCATGGTGGAGGACACAGCAGGTTTGTGTGCTCCAACAGCAAGGCTTCGGAGCACAAAATTTGCAGGTCACATGTACACTGCACTGCAGTGACTTCTGCAATGGCTTCTGGTGATTTTGAATGTCCTTCAGAAATAACATGTTTGTTTTTTTTGCAATATCAGTAAACGCTGCAACGGTAACTCGGTAATGCTTGGAGTTGATTTCTTACACAGAAATGCTAAAGACAAATGAAGCCGTTCCATACAGCATGCGTGTACAGTACGTGTCTGTGTATGCACTGTACATTATAATAATAATATTTATAATATTCATAATATTTTTTTATTGAAAATTGCCTTTCATATCACCCAAGTATATGAACTGTATTTTCCATTTTCTCTGTATTTCTCTGTTTGATTGAAGGCTAATGTTGGAATGTATGAAAATACATCAGGGAGCATCTCTTTCATGTTTCTCAGGTTGATTAATGAGCCTGGATTACAGATGCCGTCAGGGATCTTTCATATTTGCGTTAACTAATCACATTGTGTAGCTTTGAGCAATGTAGCACTCCATCAAACATTAATGGCTCTGCTTTAGGCTCAGCGTGCTTAACTAGTTCAATTAAAGGCACAGAAAATCACTTTACTTGGACCACAACAATAGTGCATGTCTCGCTCTGTATTGCCCTGTATCCACCAAACACAGAATGGTGACATGCCAGTGTAGGGGGTATTGAGCTGAGATAAGGCTGTTTATAACTTCCTGCACTGTATGTGAAGGTCTCATTGTGAGTGCTCTGTATGGTGATAAGTTGAGTGCAAGTGACCATGCCAGATAGAGAATGTCTAGCGATGGCTGGGGTGCAGGGCTGGGGCACACTGTGACCCAACACAACCATATTCAAGCAACACATACGTAGATAGTCTGTCGAAATCTCAGATTAAATATTATGATGCTGTAAAGGTTAAAGTATAGAAGTGTCGCAATTAATAATACAATCTATTGTTCTCTTAAATGTTTAGTCATACGGCAACACGCACTGGTTCTGATTTTAAAACTTTAGAAGCTTCAAAATCTTGCCTGTCAATGACTTTGTTAATGTTTCCACTCTGACAGTAGAAAGCATGTCTGGTTATTTATGGTAAATACATCTGACAATAATTTACTGCAAGAGCACTGGTGGCAACCCCACCACACTCTTTCACACACACACACACACACACACACACACACACACACACACACACACACACACACACACACACACACACACACACACATACACACACAGCCATTCCACCGCTAATAATGCCTACTCAACCAGACCTATCTGTCTCTGCCCATGCATGGCGGCCCTTGCTCTTGGCCTCTAACAGATACTGTGCCGGCCCACCTGCAGAGATGTGCAACCTCTCACTCTCTTCCATGAAATTGTGCAAATGGGCAGGAAGGTTCTGAGTCGGAGGCAAGCCTCCAAGGCTGTCCAAAAGAAGGACAGTTTTATTTTTCACCATTTTAATAATTTACCCCATGACTTACAGTACAAAACATTTTGCTTCTTACAAGTTTTGACCAAAGAGCATTGTCTTTGTTTTTGTTGTTGAGAACAAATATAGTTGAAACTGTTTTGTTCACGTAACACTAAATAGCACCAATGACTGACGGTTACAGCTTGTACAAAGTCATGGTTCAGAACTAGTTAATTGGAACAGAAGCATTTGGTCCAAAGCTTACCACTGTGACTGCCCTGAAGGGCTCATATGGAAATGCCTTTTCCTCATTACAGGAACATTTTTCAAAACATTGTCTGCACAGAATAGAAGTATTATAGTAGTATAGTAGTAAAAGTATAGTAGTAAAAGTTTTGTAGTATAGTAGTTAGGTAGTGGTTCCTCTAATGCTGTTAAAGCGGTTATGTTTTTAATTTTTTATGTGTTAAATCTGCCCATTCCTCACAAAGTGCATTTGGCCAATGGCAGACAAAAACATGACCTTTGCAGTAGGTCAGGCGAAAACACATCGCCGTATGAACCATCAGCACAGACGGAGAGAGCATCACCTGGGGGACACAATCACCAATCACCAGGAGTGACCTGAATGTGCTCCTAGTGACTACAACTCCATCCAAACACATTATCATCTGCTAATAGGAAAGCAATTCCCCTGCGTTACAGCTAAAATGGGTTCTGTTTCATAATATGCAACCTGCAGTCAGGGGACCTGTAAAGGTTAAGATGAGCTAAGGAACCTGCATACTTATACAACTGCCGTGGGAATACATGAATTGAAAGCATTGTGTACACAGTATATAGTAACACTTTGCTGTCATCCATCATACATTTAATATTTGAAGACGAAGTGATTTTATATGTCTTGAGAGCTCTTACTATTTAGTACTTTTATTGCATTGAAAGCCCCAGGTACCCCGAAGGCATTTGGGAAGCACATAGAGGATGAGGCGCCAGTTTTACCTTATATACCCTCTACACGGAAAGACATTGGTGTAATTGTGGTGCATGTGTATACTGCAGTGGAAATCTTTTGATCAAATGCCAGGGTTGCCCTTGAGTTCCTGAAGTCAGCACTCACCTGCTATAGTCTTTGGTTTTCCTATGCAGAGGATGTTCTACGGGAAGAACAGCAAATAGATTTCCTCTGGACCCCCTGCTACAGCCCCGTTCAATATCACACCCTGCAGTCCTCCTCCACCAGCAGCACCATCCCCTCTCCCCTTCACTCCTTTCCTTGACTTCTGCATACCCTTTCACACTCCATCTCTCTCCTGCCCTCTCTCCCTCCATCTCCCCCCACCCTCTCTCTGGAGACATGCAGATACAGTCAGTATGGCCCTACTCGTCTCAGCAGGATTCCAGCTACTCTCCTCCTTGCCTGTTGCTCCCGATGTCAGGCCCTGTGGACTGGACAGACTGGACGCTGCGGTGTGTGAAGGAGCCAGCTTTCGGATCGAGCCGGTGGGGGGGGTGGGGTGGATAGAAGGACAGCCAGGAGCTGAGCCATGACGGCGCCCCCTTCAAAGGAGTCTTCAAAAGGGGGTAGGGGGAAGCAGAGACGAGCGCTTTGTCTGGAGCGTAATTTGTTTCCCTTAATTGGCTGCTCATCCTCCGCCTCTCCATCCCTTGTCTTAATGACTCAGACTTCTGACAGTTCGACAGGAGCGCGGCACAGAGACGGAAGCAGGGGATGGGGGGGGATGACAAATGGCCGAAGCATTTACAGAAGTACAATAGGGTCACTTCTGCTCAAAGCTATTAGCATTGTTTCAGACGTGGTAAGGACTGCATGCTAAGAAGGAAACATATCACGGATGCGGACGCTGAGAGAGACAGAGAGAGAGTCAAGAGAAATGATCGATCGCTTTGAGCATCCTCTTGCCTCTCCAATGCCACACTCCCACAATGCCTTCCTCTCCTCTCTGTCAATAGAGGAACTCAAAGAACAGGCTTTAAATGGAAAAGCCAGACAGTGGGGTAAAATAATGAGACAGGCTGCTCTTACCTTCTTGGGTTTTTTTTTATCATTCTGGTAATATCCCTCTCCAAACCATAAAGCTTGCTATTAACTTCTGTAGTCAATGTTGAAGTTCCTGAAAGTGTAGCGTTGTGAAGGTTAGTAGGGTTCTCCACACACATACATATGAACATTGTGTACACATTCATGCGCACACACACACACACACACACACACATATGGAGGTGTGCGTTCATGGACACACATGGCCTGACTTGAGCTCAAGCATACGCATATGCACACACTTTGTGAGCTTAGCCATCTCCATTAAAACCGTATCTCCACTTAATGAAATTGGAGGTTGTAATGGCTTCAATTATCACTTCGATGGAGGCTTTTTCCTTGGCAACTCTGAAAACAGTGCTTTCCTTCCACCAGTGCTTCAGCAAGTGGATTTAAATGTGAGCCATTCTGACTTAATATTCTGCTTCCTGCTAATTCGTCATCCCAGTGTGAGGGTGCTCAAAAGTCATATACTTTCCAATTCATTGCTGCCTCATTGAAATTTCCTGCTAAGTGGGAATGGGTTTAAAATCCATTTTTGGGTGAAGTGCTTAGATATTTGCTTCTTCTATCTTACTACTTTCGCATATTAAAGAGATTTGGAAAAGATACTTCTGCTATTAAGTTATTTAAGTATCGTGGAATGCCCTGAGAAGTGTTTTGATCGTCCCATTAGATTCGGTAAAGAGGGTGTAATTGCAATGGTAATGCAACATCTATTGCCTCTGGAAGCCCACAGAGGTTGGATATCTCTGTGTGTGGGGGAGAGAGAATGAGTGTGTGCATGCTTGTAAAGATTTCCTCTGAAGTTTTCTGAACTTTTTGTTCTTCCATATAAACGATTTATCATTTCTGAATGCTTACGTCCTCAG
The DNA here is from genome assembly GCF_018492685.1 of Alosa sapidissima. Taxonomy (NCBI): domain Eukaryota; kingdom Metazoa; phylum Chordata; class Actinopteri; order Clupeiformes; family Clupeidae; genus Alosa; species Alosa sapidissima. The sequence continues at coordinate 17,969,163 of NC_055958.1, read as the reverse complement.
ATGCAATCCTCTCCTATTTAATCTACTGCCATGGTGCTTCGAGCCATCACTTACTGTAGCTCTCCTCATTTGTTTCCTGCACTTAATGTCCATGGACACCTATCTATGTTAATAGCTGTGTTCTCCTGCTGTTTCAGTGTAAAAAAAGAGAGAAAAAAGGTGAGTGGCAATCTGGGTCGCGCAATTTAACAGGTCCAACATTTTTAACGTTCGCATCAGTAAATTAATTTTGACCGGGCACACCGTAAATCATCCACCCTGCCAGAGCGTTCCTTAACTAGCCATGTCCATGAGGGATGGAGTATTGATCTGACCGCCACTACTTAAATAAGCGCTTTGCTTAAAATGTGTTTTTCTTATCCATAAATCATGAAGAGGAGGGGGTGACCTATCACACTGGATGTGGCTAGTGGGTTCAAGCCGCGTGAGTTAACGAAGTCAGCCCTTAGTCAGTCCTGAAGATGCATGTGCCATTAACAAGATTACACAAACACTGTTAACACCATTGGTGCAATGTAATACCGTTAGCAGTGTTGTTTGTATGTGTGTGTGCGTAGTCGTCTGCAAATATTTATCAACAGGTGTGACAATAAGTGTGCCAGTTGTAAAGGAGAATTTTTTATTTCATTCTTTTCAAATACTCGCCATGTGGGATTTTGCACTAAAGCCTTGGAGTCTTTTCACAAACCTAAAAGTGTACTTTGATAACTATAATAAAGGCAACTGCTTCAGCTAGGTAATGTCAGAGAGGTTATTTCTGTTACAATAATTGTCTAAGAATGGGAACCATATTCCCCTAGAATTTTCATCACCTAGAAAATAATGAAAATGCTTTCATGTCCCGAGGCATTAAGCCAATTGTAGACATCTCAAGCTTGTGGTTCTCCTCTCGCTTCACCCTAGAGTACCTCTACTGTTGTTGTGTTCTTACAGTGGAGACCACCACCCCAGCAGCCCTCCTTGTTATTCACCGCAGTGTTGTACAGCTGCAGGTAGTGGTGGTAGCAATGGCAGCCTGTCTCCCTCTGTGACCTCCCAGGTGTCATGGTATAATTCACATCTTCATTGCTGAGTGCAGCAGGTATAGCTTCTCCTGACTAGGATTATTTCCCTCTGGACTGCACCCCCCCCCCAACCCCCGCTTCCCTCCCTGCCTCTCTCTTTCTTTCTCTCGTTCAGTCTCTCTCTTTCTCATTCTCACTTTCTCTTTTTTTCTCCTCTTAGTCTGTCACTCTCATTCTTTCTCTCCCCCCTTTGCTCTCTCACCCACTCTCAGTCTTTCTCTCTCCCTCTCTATCTATTTGTACCCATGTCTCACTCATTCTTTTTTTCTCTTATATCCGTCTCTCGCTCATTCTGGCCCTCTCTCTCTTTCTCTCTCTCTCTCTCTCTAGCTCCCTCTCTCTGGTGCTCTGCTGGTTCTGTATGAAGAATGACTGAGGGAGAGGACAAGGCTCAGAGGGCTGTATCTCATCGCCATAGCGTTCCAAGTTCTTGTCCAGGCAGGTAGGGTGAGGAGCATTATGGGTAAAAAAGCGCTTCCCCATCCTCCCCTCTCAAACCCTCTGTGACTGCAGCAGGCATCAATAACGACACCTTATTTCTGTCATGCAAAAACATGGAAGTGTGTCAGGACAAGATTGATTACTGTCATAAATCAATGACGTATGCGTGTGTGACACATGTATGTGTGGTTGTGTGTGCAGGTGTGGCCTGTTTGTATGTGCGCATTCAACCTAGAAATAAATATTATTCGAGTAAACTTTACACACACACACACACACACACACACACATACACACGTAAATATAATCTGCCACTCAGTCGCTCTCTCATAGTCACACATGCACTCATTGCTAATAAAAATTATAGCAATTTACATACCGGTGTCAAAACATGCCATATGAAGTGACAAGCAATGAGTGCTTCTCTTTTATTTATGGATTTGCAGTCATGCAGTGACAAGATTACAGGGACATTAATGTTCCACTGTGCCCACGCTTGTGTTTATTTGTTTACTTTCTCTTCAATATTTTTGACACAACATTTAAAAGATTAGTCTCCATACTGCCCAAAATAGGAATACATTACTTTGGTACTTCACAATACTTTTCCTGGTTTAACATCATGAGTCTGGTCAACTTTCATTTCTCCTCTCCTATGCATATTGACCTGTCTCTCCCTCTCTCACTCTCTCCTCCTGTCTCTCCTCCTCCTAAACTCCATCCCTTCCTCCCCCCATCACATCAATCTATTCTGTCTGCTCTAGCGACATGAAGGAAATTTCAGTTTCGACTTCAGAAGGCTGCAGATAGAAACACTGTCGTTATCGGCCCTGCATGCGGCAGATAAGATAAGTGTCAGCTGTGAATGCAGCTGCGCAGACGAAAGGTCACGTTGAGCGGCTGAGCCGCCACCCCCGCAGTGAAGGTCACGTAGATTGGCGCTGTGATGCTTTTTCGACGGTGACACCTGCGCCACACTCTTAATTAGGTACTATAGATTCTGGACAGCGCCCTCCCGTATCAATGCTAAGGATCTCGTGTCAATTTCAAAGACACACACACATGGCAGTGAAAAACAATGCAGCCGCTGTCATCACGTGGAGTTGTAAATACATCTGTCTCTGACTCCATCTGGAGATACACATTTAGGGTGTGACTCTCGGGAATACTGCACCACCTCGTCGCTCATTTGCGTTGACACATCATCTCCTCCATCCACATTTTCCCATCTCTCTCTCTCTCTCTCTCTCTCTCTCTCTCTCTCTCTCTCTCTTTCTCTCGCTCTATCTTTATCTCTCTTTCTCTCTCTCTCTCTCTCCATCTCTCTCCTCTGCTGTTTGCCAGCCACGTCCTTCTCCTCTCCGCCTCCCCTCATGCGTCATCTGTCACTGCTCTCTGTCCTAGGCGAGTCTGCGCCAGCGACAGCCATCAATCAGAGCTGATGCCTCATCATCGGCAGGCACCCAGGCTAATAAACAATTAGCAGCCGCCTCCAGTGACCTGTGAAGAGGTCACACTCATTCAGCACTCTGGGGAAGGGAAGGGGAGAGAGGAAACCCCAGGTCCTGCCTGTGCATGGACAGGAGGCCAGTTCCTCAGGTGGCCAGTTCCTCAACAGCTCATTTTAGTTTTGTTTTGTTTTGAATAGGATATGATATGCATGTAAAACAGTGTGTTTAGAGTTGGTAATAAACGTCAGGCTTCATAGACTTCATAGGCTGGAAGAGATTAGTGTCTGAGCTTCAAGGGAAAGATGGTGTGTTTATTTTTTTTATGTGACACTTTTCTCAGCTTTTTACAGCAGATTTGTTTCCAGCCAAACCTCCCATTTTCCCACCCATTTCACTGCTAGCGTTCAATGTCTACTAAATTATTCCTCCGCTCTCTGCTTGTGGGGCCTCGGCATCTGCCCTCCGCTTTCCTACAGTGAGAATGTGGAAGAGAATGTGAGGTTGGCTCTGCTGCACCTCCCTGCCCGTTTCCCATTTCATGTCTCCCGCTCTCCCACACTCTCTTACGCGCATGGGAGCCCATAATCTGACGCGTGGCTAATTGACGCGATCTCATGGCCGCCCTCTGGTTCCTCCCGCCATTGGGCACCCCCACTCCCTTGAAGGCCGCGTCGCGCCACATCACATTGTTTTTTTTACCGCACGGCCGATGTCGTGCTCAGGGAGGAAATAAACGGCTTTGTCGCCCAGCAGACGGGGTCTAGGTCGCAACCTTGCGACACTGACACAGTGCGTGCGCATCGCGCACACACACACCAGAGACGCCTTTCACTACTGCTTCCCCTTTCCCTTGCTACAGAATTAGCTCTGCTGGCTTCGCCTTGACACCAGTAATTTAGCAAATCCACTGCTGGAACATTAAAGTGATGCATTAAGAAGCCCAACATCTGGTCCAGTGTTAATTACACATCAGACGGATCAAGAGCGAGCGGTCCGCACGGTTTGGCCCCCCGAGAGATGGATGAGGGACGGAGGAGTCAGCTGGGACACGCCAGGCACCCAGGGACCCCAGGCGGACTGCACAGGGCATTATGGAGACATCATCCCCTCATGATGATGAGGGGAAACCAGGGGGGACAGAAAAGGAGGGAGGAGTGACAAATGTGAGGGCAATAACAAAGGGGGAAAAAGCTACTTGAAGGACTGACCTCCAGCAAGTCCCCCAAAAAGTAGCCAAGTTAAAAAGATGGACGTTAAAGTTCAGAAGTCCACAGATATATTTAAAAGAGCATATTTGGGAGGCAAAGTGTATTCTTTTAGATTACTGGAAACCTTTTTTTTGCTCTGTTCAGTGTCTTCTCTTTCTATTGAGGCCGTCTGTCAGTCTTTGACCCCTAATACAGATTACTGGCAAATCCTATAGAATGAGGCAGGCGGAAAAGCCTGACATGAGAACTCCGACAGAGTAAGCTCATAACCTCCCGGTGACCTTAACTCAGCAATCACAAAGAGTAATCACTGAGCCATGGTGTCTGATTTCATCCACCCTTAACGGAGGCTCGCCCTAACACCTCGCAGAGGCAGGGTTAAATGAGTGTGATGTTAATCCAGCACTTCAACGAGGGATTATCTGGCTCAGGAGATGATGGGACAACTGTCTGTGCCACCCCCCCACAATACTGATAATGCCAAGGGCTGCGACACGGGATGGAGTGAGGTCTAATTGCTTGAGACCATGAGCTGGACTATATCTGCAAAACAAACCAGATGCCACAGGTCCCAGAGGTGTGTTTTTATTTGGCAGCCCATCATACATTTGCAACTGTAAACGCTTGGTTACTTTTACCACTTCCGTAGCATCCAATCAAATCAAAGAGCATTGTAAATCTTGGGCACAGCAGTAAATGTGCAGGGGTGGGGACCAGACAGCACTATGCAAACCCAGAGGCTCATAGTTTCGTTCCTCGGTCCGGCCCTAATGGCAACGGGAGGTGAGACAGTGCCCCAGCGATAGCTGTGAAAAGGTGTAAACAGAGAGGGGGTCCCTGCTGTTTTAATTATATATTTAAGGAATTCAAATTGCTGGATCGCTGAGTGTGGCTCGGCTTCTTTTGTTATTGTTTTTACCTACCACTTTCTCTTATACAGAATGGACAATTATCCTGCCATTTCACCCAGGCGGGAGTAAAGACATTCCATTTTTGGTGTAGCTGACGTTCTTTGTCTCTGTCTTCATGCTGGGCTTAATGATCGGCTGCACAGCTGTGCTTGAGTGAACAGTGGAATTCCATGACATTTCAGAGCAACTATGGATTCTTCCAGTGGCATTGGAAATGGTGGATTGTGTTTTGGGGGTGTGCGTGCATTTGTTTGTTTGTTTTAATCTTTCAATTATTGGCAGCTTCACTAGCCTTTTAACTGGAAGTGCGCTTTTCAGTGCTTCATTGCTCAGAGTTTGTGTCTCAAACTAAAGATTTAAATATTGGTCAGGGGCTGCTAATTTCCTACAGTAGTTGTTAGGAACAATCAGTGGCATGGAAAACGAGGGACTGATTGACTGTTTCTGTGAACAACTAGATGTACCGCAGAGCGGTACAAAATATGACCGCCGCCCAGTCCAGCACATGTTTTCCACAAAAATAAGTCACGCTGAAAGGCATATATGATTCTAACTGTCTCACTGAATTGCATTATGCACACTCGATTCTCACTGGTATCTGCTAGACAACAAGTACCAAAACATAATTAGTTCATAGATTTCACATGTAATATACATTTTATATACCCCATCCCCATCCCCATCTTGCCTGTTCATAATTCTGAGAAATTCTTGAATTGTGTGCATGTGTGCGTGTACATGTTTTTGTTTATGTGTGTGTTGGTGTGTGGTTGGGTGTGTGTGCGTGCATGTGCATGTGCTTGTGTGTTTGCCTGTTTACAGTATGTGCCTGTGTGTGTGCATGTGCATGCATGCGTATATATGTCTACTGTGTGAGTATGTGTCATACGTAGGATTACTGTGAATGTATGTGTGTGCGTGTGTATCTGTTTATGCACATGTGTGCATATGGAATGGGTTTACATGACCCCTGGAGGCAAACATACACAAAAAATTGGTTCTCAAGATATTCACAGAAAACTGTGTCTGCCCTACCCTCCTTTCGGGGGGTCCAGTCCAGCGGGGGGGCTACAGATCAAAACGAAAAGCGATGGTTCCATGCTATCCATGTGGGGTTACATGCCCACCAAGTTTCGTGTACCCCGGTCTTTCAGTGTCCCGGGAATCCTTGTTGGTGTACGGTCACTAAATGTACACATAAATTATTTTATTGTGTGGCCCCCCATGAACGGAATTCCACGAAACTTGGCGTGCATTCAGAGGGTGTCATAATGATCCTACACTTCCAATTTCGTGCAGTTTTGACTATGTTAGGTCACAGATACCTGCCATTACAACACCTCATTTTTACTTTTTTGTGTTTAACTAGGTGGCGCTATACATGAAATGAGTGGTTATGGAATGGGTTGACATGGTCCTTTGAGATCAACATACAAAAAAAATGGTCCTCCTAAACCCTATGGTTCTTGTGATATTCACAGAAAACTGTGTCTGCCCTACCCTCCTTTCGGGGGGTCCAGTCCAGCGGGGGGGCTACAGATCAAAACGAAAAAAGGAGGTTCCATGCTATCCATGTGGGGTTACATGCCCACCAAGTTTCGTGTACCCCGGTCTTACAGTGTCCCGGGAATCCTTGACGGAAATTTGGACATGCGAAAAAGAAAAAAAAAAAAGAAAAAAAATCTGACTAAACCTAGAGCTGCCTGCACTGTGTTCTTACTGAGCATGAACCAAAAGTAGGAAGGGAGGCATTGAGTACTGGCATTGAGAGATGGAAGGAAGACATCAGAAGACTGAAAGGTCATTTTCATCTCTTCATTCTAAGAAGCTGTTACTAGAAAAACAAATACTGCTTTATAACGAGGACAGGTCAAGGAAAAAATGTGTCAGCCAAATGTAATGTAAAAAGGATGCTCATCAGGTCTGATGCACATTTATTTATTAATAAACTCAATGTATCATATGTATTAATTAAACTCTATGTCTGTGTGTGTGTGTGTGTGTGTCCGTGTGTGTCCTTCACATATCTACCAAACTGGCACAAGGCAGTGCAGTGTCGAGTTTTGTGATAATGAATGTGAAATGTATTGTTATGTAAAAGAAGCATTTGTCTCTCTTGCTATTCCCTTTCCTCTGCACAGAACTAATGCAGTTAATGTTAAAAGACAATGTTAATGCATATAATGTTAAAAGCAATGTTAATGCAGATAATGTTAATAGACAATGTTAATGCAGATAATGTTAATAGACAATGTTAATGCAGTTAATGTTAAAAGACAATGTTAATGCATATAATGTTAAAAGCAATGTTAATGCATATAATGTTAATAGACAATGTTAATGCATATAATGTTAAAAGCAATGTTAATGCAATGTTAATGCATATAATGTTAATAGACAATGTTAATGCATATAATGTTAAAAGACATAATGTCTGACCTCAACAATATAGACACTCCCTCTGGCTACATTTTGCTTGCATGCATAAAAACATTCAGCAGATCATGACCTCAAAAACATTCCGACCAACTCTGTAATGTGTCCATTCAGAACAAGATTAAAAAAATGTGTTCAGAAACGGCTCTCCCTTGCAATACTGTCGGAAATTGCACGCTGTGCCTGGCTATACTACGTGGGACTTACTAAGCATTCACTTCATCAGGTAAACAATGCTCACCACCCTCCATTGGTAATCTGCGGTGCCCACAACAAAATGGGAACATTCAATCATAAGCACAGTTAAATTGAGTCAACTGACAACAGCATTAAAAGGAATCAAAAGTTTAGTGATCACATGACAACAAGATGTCAACAGACTGCAAGATGATGTAGGGCAGTAATTCTACTCCATGGATGACGTGAAAAAGCAACAACACATTTTAAGGTAAACAGAAGTAAAAGTTGCTTTCCATTCTGTTTTGCCCTCTCAATGATCCATATAGCTATGTTCAAATCACTAGGTCAGCCCCTTAAAGTTTAGTGTATGTTCTGGTCTTAACTTTAGACCCTTCTGACACTTTTAGTTTCATCTGTTTTTAGGGGGATAAGATGTGGATTATCTTCCTTGTAGGAGGTGAAAGCAGGGGAAGGTGTGGCCTGGACATTTATCCTGGTAAATCAATACGAAAATGGTTTACGAGATTTTCAAAGGCCGTTTTGTCAGTGTAAAGAATTTTTCCATTCTATGATTCCTGTTGGTACTGCAGTTGGCTTTTGCCGTTCCGCTTTTAGACCCCTGGTTTCAGGACACTGACGGTCATTGTTTTGATTTGTTGTATAGTACAGAATAGGCCTAGGGACCTAAATTCATCTACAGTATACAACTTTTGCAGTCATCAGGGCTTGACCGGGTATGATAAGGTAAACCTTGAAATGCTGTTCTTGTTGTGGAAAAGTGATGGAGAATGTGCAAAATCATTAATTCACTCATTAATTGTGAAATTGTTAATATCACAGAGGGCCTTTTGTCAGATCACCCAGCCTCTTCTCAGTTCCAGCTTTCAAGTAGTGTGAGTTGAATTGATGTGCTACCTCATCTAGTAAATGTTTAAAAATCAGACCACTGAAATGATCTAGTGCAGTGAACTAGTGCAGTGTCCGTACACACCATGTCTGTTACTGATACTTCCTGGCACCCATAGCACTTTACAAATGAGATTATGCTTGGTAGTTGGAAAAGCCATAATAGTATTAAATTGCTCTACAAATTAGCAATCATTTTTTAATAATCAAAATGGACATAACACCAACAGCCGTTTTAACATAGGCTTTAGGGTTTTAATTCAAGTGCTTGATGACAGAGAAGATGATGGGCACCATTAAGTGGAATAATTCATTAGGCCTTTGCAAACTGCCTAACTTTACCAAAACAGTCTCTGGCGTACAGTAATACCCAGTCTAACGGCTCCTACACAGAGCTGCGTGCGTTGCGTTGCTGGAGACGCATCCCATTCACTTTACATGGGCTCACGTCATCCATTGCCGAACTGAATTGTGGGTCCGTTGCGTCGCGTTTCTCTCGTAGCTCGCGTTGAGAAGTGCAGCTGGTGCTGCACCGACAGACGGCACCGGCCAATCAAGCCAATCGATGGACGGCACCAACCAATCAAATTACGGTTATACTTCAAGTCATTTGCATAGCTACCGTCGGGAACACCCACTGGCATGCGTTGACGGAACACAACTGTGTGTGGGAGCCATAAGTGCTGCCACACTCTGCCTCTCTGTCTCCTCAAGTGCCAAATCTGAATAGACCTCTGAAGTTTGCCTACAAAAAAGAACCAAAACGGCCATCTATGCCCATATAAGGAGATCCGGTTGTTAATTGAAGCTAACTACCTATGGCAAGTTGCATTGCAAGTTAGCTTTGGGGTAGCAAAATTCTAAGTATGCCGCCTTCACGTACCAGAGATCACAGTATCCACTCGAAGGTAGAGGACAAAAGTGTGTTCAAGAAAACGTCTGCATTTCAGACTTTTTCATCCCCACGAGAGTATAACAGGTGCGATAATTCAAAATCCCCATGTTATTTCCCCATAGGAAAAATCACCAGATACCGGATGTCAAAGATGGCAGCTTTTTTGTAGGGGAGCTTCAGAGGTCTATACTCTTCAAGAGCTGGGCATCGGCGCCTTTTTCATACTTGATTTGTGCCTTAAAACATGACATCATCATGTACACAGAGAGTGAATGAAAATGAAAGCGCATTTTGCCGGGCACAGGAGAGCTATCAGGCCAAGGTGGGCGTGTCTTGCAAAAAATGGGAGGAGAGCTGCTAAGAGTGATTGTTTAGGTATTCTGGCATATGTGAAAACGGTACACGTCTATCTTGCAGTGATGATTTTCCGCTTTATAGAAGCAGGTGTAATCCAGATTGCGGTTCAATGCATCAATAGCAGAACCTTTCAGAAACAATAGAACCAGTATTAAACATTATCAGTTGCTTTTAGGAACCATGTTTCTTGAGACAACAGATTTGGTGAGTCATTGTTAGCTTGCTCAGCTTACCCAGAGCTTGAGGAACAACCACCTCAGCAGGTCCACTCCTGCCAATGAACAATGCTGCCATGATCACATGCGCTTCGTCGACAAAGACTCTAGATGGACCCGGCTCGTCAGTCTTGTCCAATCAGTTAAAAATTGCTGGTCACTGATCCATTTCAGTTGAAACAGAGAGGCACAGTATCTTATCAATCTGCATTTGGTGGTTCACGGCTGGTTTTTCTCAACACAATTTGAAGGGGCTGCAGTTGTGCTTATCGGGCTTTCCGCTGCCTGATGTTTTTTTTTTTTCCTCCTCAAATGTCAGGCCTGACAACGGCAACATCAAAACAGGAGTTCCTCTTCTAAGTCCTTAACTTCAAAAACAAATTGTTTGCCCTCGCAAAAGGTCTGAAATGCAGCCTTTGAGAGATCAACCTTTAAAATCCATTGAAATAAACATGAAAAAGAACTGCACGTTTTGGCACTGAGATATGTAAATAAGCAGGTTCCGAATCCAGTTTATCTCTATTTCAAAGACAAGGACGTACACATTTAGGATTGTTTAATAACATTCCCCTTGGATAATGTTTAGTCAAGATCTGTTTCCTCAGAATAGCATGTACACTGTGCAGGCTATAATATACTTTTCAATATGATTGGCAAACTTTGGCAATGCATTTTCCTGAAGGACACAAATGGTATATTAAGAGGAAGCTCTCTTTCTCTATGGAGGGCAACTGGAGTCTGCTTAATTTGGGAGTCATCTCTGAGAAAAAGTTTTTAAGCCAAATTAAAAATATTCCATTCCTGCAGTAGACTACATTCACATATTTTTGCAGCGCTTTGCTATCAGAAAAATACCCCAAATCCCTACCAGCAGACTACATTCCAAAATGTGTGTAAATGTCTGTGACTGCAGTAACTTAAAGATTTGGCTTCATGGGCACAGTCGACGCCATAGTTACTCAGCCACATAATAATAATAGCTGGGATGATGACACAGACAGTAACTGTTACATCTGGATCATTCATGAATGACACCAGCATGAATGTCTCATCTCTGTGGAGTTCAGGGGGACTGGGGATGCACATGTAAAATATGCCCTGATAAAAATATTACCTTGCAATTACGAGTCCTAGTGGCCAGGGCTCCGAACCGGTTCAAGGAACGAAAACGAAAACCGAAAACGAACGGAATTTTACGGAATTTTACGAGGAGCGGAAACGGAAACGAAAACAAAATGGTCTTCAACTGTTCCGGAACAGAAACGTTATTCTGAAATCCACAAAACCGGTTAATAACGTTTTTTTTTTTCCGTTCTCTATATAACAGCTTAATAATTTGATTTCTGCAGTTTGAAATAAAAAAAACAACGAATAAATGGACCTTTGGTCCAAATGGGTATATTTTGTCTTGCTGTTGTAGTGTAACCTATCCGTCTGCCACTTCGGATCTTAGGCCAGCTCGTAGCGTAGGCCAGTGTTTCTCAAAGTGTGGTCCGGGGACCACTGGTGGTCCGCAAGCTATCCCAAGTGGTCCGCGAGCTGTTGTAAAAAATAATATAGATGCGTTGTTCGCAATATTGAACCAACTTGTATGTAAATCCAAAGTTCTGCAATACTGCCTATGTAAGCTATGCCAATTTAAATCATATGAATCCTCTGACACAATAAGCAAGGTGCAAAGACAATAAGCAAGGTGGGTTCAGTGAGTAGGCCTATTGTGTCTATTAGCTATGTGGTCCGTGAGGTTTTTTCTAATGGTTAAGTGGTCCTTGGTCTGTAAAAGTTTGAGAAACACTGGCGTAGGCTACTGAAACTGATTTGGAAATTGTTTGTAGCCTATGCGTAATAGCCTATTTTGCCTGTCCACGCCTTGTCGTTTTAAAGTCGGGATTTGAAATGTTTGCGCAATTATAGCCTATTCTATGTAGCCTAGAAGAGTTAAACAGGAAATTTGAGATAGGCCTTGTCAGCAACAGACAGGTTCGTTTATAAACAGGGTTGGAATTATAGCGCAAGCCTTTGAAGATCTCCATATGGATAAAACTCCAAAAGGCTACAACCAGGTAAGGAGTTTAGCACGTATCCAGAAATATTTTTGATAAGAAATTATTTATAGGCATAGGTTAGGCCTACAGTAAGTCTGTAGGCTATGGGATGGATAGCCCATCTGAATGTTTTTGGATGCCGCCTGTGATTTATTATTTTTGGCCATAGCTACGGTATAGGCTAAATCAAGGGGAAATAATGAGTAGCCTACGTCTATTCTAAGGTAAAGTCCACAAAAATAGACTTGATAGGCCCGCCAAACACTGCCGGAACTTTAAGAACGAACGATATTTTGCGTTCCGAACCGGTTCAGGACCGATATGTTGGTGGCGGAACGCATGCAAGAACGAAAACGTTAAACATAGGCCTATCTGAACCGTTCGGAACGGAACGTTTGAAAAATAATTTCGTTTTCAAGCCCTGCTAGTGGCTGAGAGGCAGTCGTGAAAGTGTGATAATTAAATGTAATCATCTGGGAAAATGTCATCATAATTGGTCTGTGAAACTGCCACCACCTTCCTTTTTTAATTCACAGCTCATATAATTGGGCATTATTATATCCTGTCAACTTACCACTTCAAATAATGCAGAATTTCTATGGAGAAAAGAATAAATAAATCCATTACTTAAGTTATGACACCTGTATAAATATGAATGCTTATTATTTTATTATTTTATACTGTTTATTGTAGAACTTCTATATTTGTAAATGGTCTTCCAAACTGTATGAACCGTCTTGTCTGTCTGCATATACAGCACCCTGCTCCCAGTCTCACCTTGAGAAAAACAACAGCGTAGCTCTCATCGGTGTTCCTGATCTGGTAACAGATGCTCCGATCAGTCCGCTAGACACGAACATCAAGCCTTTTGCGCACGCATCTCCTCTCGCCCGGCTCCTGCTAATGGCTTATTGATAAAAACGTCTCCCCCTCAGTTTCAGCTCTCTGCCCACATCTGCACAAACAGGCCCCATTTGGGTGCGAACGGCAGCTGGAAGGCTGCCGTTGAACTCGCTGAGAGGCGTTAGCGTTGAAGCTGATGGTGCGTGAAGTGAAGAAGTGTGCGGAAGGCTGGTCAAGTTGGGGGGGGGGGGGGGATGTTTTTCCATGAGAAAACATTCTGGAGGTACCAGTGAAGACTGAAGAAGAAGTGAACATGATGAATGTGTTGCGCTCTCCACTGGTTTAAAATTAAATAGTCTGAAATAGATTGAATTATCTGAAATAGTCACCATCGATTGCATATCTAGTAGCGTGTTATAGGGTTGATCCAAATAAACCAACCAATCAAGAGATACAAATATGATTAGGACTAAGTTTTAAGTCAACTCAACAAATTTCCATTCTGTCTCCTCTGTCCCCATTCTGTATCACAGTTCTGCTTTGCATATCACAGGGCTGCAGGAAGGTTCCAAAGACATGTCCAGCTGTCCAACAGTATTGGTATCGTATGGCACACCACACCATGTCCATCTTCAGTTATCTGATGTAAATATATACAATCTAATTGTCGAATTTAATCTTACGGTTCTACATTACACGGCATGTTAAGTACTGTAAGAACGAAAATCCCCCACCACCTCTGGGATCTTCCTGTTGTCACCATATCTGGGAACAGAGGTAGCAGACAGTCCTTTTGTGTTCATCGCTTTCTCATTTCATATCACAGCTCCTGTCAAAGTTGGCTTGACTGAAGCGTGATACGCTTTAATCCTAAATGAACGTTTGGTCTGTGGTCTTTGATCCTTCAGTCTGTGTGCAGTCATCATTCGGAGTCAACAAAATTCAGGGGCTGTAGACTTGCACCCTAGAAAGTGATCAGTGGATATGAACGGTGATGTCTTTTTAGAATTCATGTTCAATGCTTTGGTCACAATCAGTAGCAATCCTGGTATGAAAAAAGTTATTTTAATGAAGTACTCTGGGGAAGGCATCATCAATAAAACGCAACTAGTCCAGTGATGCAGCACTTTTTCCCCTGCTCTCTTTACTCTACACTATGGCCCTTTGTGACTTTGAGATTACATCTGCCAATACCAGGGGCAGATTCCAAACTGCATTTTGATGGCTACACTGCAAAAACTGCTTATCTAATCAAATTTAACCAAGATTATTAATCTTATATTAACATAAAAAAAAAATAGTTTGTATTGTTTTCAATATAAAGAGACTTGCCTACTGCTTTCTCGTGAAATCATTTGACTTAATTCAAGAAAAGTTTTGACTTATTTTAAGACATCTCATCCTGAAAACAAGCATTTTTTTCTGCCAGTGCGTTAAGCAAATTTGTCCTAAAAACAAGCAAATTTGTCTGCCAGTGCGTTTAGTAAATTTGTCTTGATAAGACTCCTTAAAATAAGTCAAAGTCTTCTTAAATTAAGTCAAAAGGATGTTTTGAAAGAGCGCTAGGTAAGTATTTTCATACTAAAAACAATACCAAATAGATATTTTGACCTTATTATAAGATTAATAACACTTTGGTTAGATTTAATTTTTTGCAGTGGACAGTATGTTTACACTGCTCAGCAGCATTTTGGTGATGCCTGGCTCTATTCGCCCCCATGTTGCCACAGTTGCCATAAAGCTGCCGTTTAGCCCCACAGTGCTGCTGTGTTCTCCTGAGTTAAGGTGAGAGGTATTCATACATGTTGATGCCATCTGAAATCTGTGCGTCATTGGTTTTCTATGAATAGTAAATTAAATTGGAGGATAAGGTGTAAGGTCAGCGATTGCGCAGGAAGTTGCGTTTGTTTATGTTTGTGTTTATATTTACATTTATTTGTAAATCCTGTTTTGAAAAATACATTATATTGTAACCAAAGACTCATTTAGACTAAAGCTTCTTTAAATATTTACAACACGATTTTTGTTTTGTGTCTACACAGTTGGCTTCAGATGTGTGGCAGCTTCCAGATATATTCAGGCATAGTGAGACATCATTGTCGTAATCTAGGATTACACCTCCCCGGTCCTTATTCAAAATATATGTAGTCTTACAATTGGGAAAAGCACTCAGCTGAAACACATAAAAAGAGGTCCTGAAAACTTTTGAAAATGAGCATGTTGTGAACAAGTCCCGTAGGATGTTCATGTGCTCCGGCAATTCTCAATGGGTTGTCTTGCTCTCAAAAGAAGTGCCTGAGTCACTGTGCATCAATACTGTGATTGATATCTTCATTTGGCACACAGTGAAATTAAACAGTCTGTTCAGGGCCTAGGCCACATCTTCGTTTCGTCATCTCACCCGCAGCAATGAGATATAAATTTAAAAGACTCAGTCCACCAAGCACATGATGACTTGGCAGAGTTTGCGTTCCTGCCTCCCCCGAGCGATCCGGGCACTTTTAAAGCACTTTTGTCTGAACTTTCCGTGTCCCATGGTGTCCTATGCAACACAGGAGCGTGGGAGTCAGAGCTTTTGTGCATGCTCTGTTTTTGAAGGCGTCATTGATATTTTGTGTCATGTGCCCCCCCAGAGAGCCGTGCCCTTTTTGGGCCAGAGACAGAAAGGGGGAGGGAAGGCCTCTGTGCCCCCCCCCCCCAGCTCCAAACACTCTGCATCTGATCTGAGGCTGAGGAAGCGAACCGTCAGACTGTGAGGGGTGAAAACATGTTTAATCACAGCCCTACTCATCTCTGTATGCACCATTAGTCTGTTCGCTGTATCACTTTCTCTCTCTCTCTGTCTCTCTCTCTCTCTCTGTCTGTGCACATGCAATATTGAGTGAGTAGGTGGTTCATATTTTAAGCTTCTTTTCATGTGTTTGCCGTGCCCTTTCGCTTATCTCTGACATGGAATTCATTAGATGTATTATCACTGGTGATGGTATCAGGAGAGTCACAAAGTGTCTCTGTCAGGAGCGCAAGGCTTTTATGTCCTCCATTCTGGGCTCTGGCTAATAGGCATCACTTAATTCAACAATTACTGACAGGATATTGTATTTCACTTCAGGGCTCTCTCTCTCTGGTGACCTTCCACTGAACACCGCTACCCACTCTCTCCCAGTTCCTGGCCCCTGGAGGAGAGGAGAGCAGAGGAGGGGAAGAGGAGAGGAGGGGAAGAGGAGTGGAGACTGTTCAGAGTCTTCGGCTGTTTTATGTGTCCCTATTAACCCAAAAGGTCTGATGATGGCACAAACCATTAAAGATAAGGTCACATAGTGTGACAAACAATTTCTAATGGAAGGTAAACATTGAAGCCTTCAGGCAAGAAGCAATGAAATGGAGCAATATTGAAGAGTCAGGGGAAGCATGTTTATTAAATCAAACGCACGTGCACAGAAAATGTGACGCGCATAATGGAGGGATACAACAAAACGTGGCTTAATCCTGCATGCCACATCTCCCAGAGACATAACGAGTAATTGCAATCTATGGAGTGCATGTTATTGGGCAAATGAGATGAGAGTTGAAGCAGGTATTAAATGCTCAATATGGATTTCTGTTATGCAGAGTCACTTACAGGTAATCTCGAACAGATGGCTTTGGCAGTGGAGTATTCTTCTGGTTTTACTCACTATTTTTGCTTTCCTCACCACCTACACACACTCACTTCACACACACACACACACACACACACACACACACCTACACACACACACACACACACACACACACACACACACACACACACACACACATATAATGGCCTTTTCCTTCTGCATAGTGGTACCAAGGTAAAGGTTGGAATAGGAGGATATGGAATGACCTTGAGAAAAGGAGAGCCGATCACAGCTGATTTTATCTATAAAGAGTAAACAGCATCTGCATGTAAATTCAGTCAATCAACAGCAGCAGCAGAACAAAAAATAATACATCAGACAGCGCCGTCTTTTCATGTTTCCTCTTTGGGAATGTTTTTTTTTTTTTTTTTTATCATAAACCAGCAGATCTGTCAAATTTGGCCCCCATTTCCTTTTGTATGTTCAGCAGTTAAGCTGTTTTTCTCTGTTCAGGCTTCCAGTACCTTCAAGCATTAGAAAATACCTTAAAACAGATGGGACAATTTGCCTGAGAAAACCAAACAGAAAATAAATAACCCTACTATATACAGACATTACACACAATATTAAAATTTAAATATGTGTTTTGTTATCCAGAAAACAGGAGACTTGAGAGCAGCAGTACCAAACTCAGCAGTCTGAAAAGAATGACTTGTAGGCACATTGTTTGCATTAGTGGTACCACCCATGACATCCTAAGCGTAAGTAGACATGAAGCCAACATGAAAGAGAAGGGCAGGCAGAGTGAGGGAGAGAGAGAGGCAGATGTAGGCTGTCTTAACATGCCCTGTGTCTGCCCACAGTCCTCCAGCATATGTGAGGTCGCTCTGGAGGGGTCTGGCGCAGTGGAAGACCCGGCAAGGCCATGTGAAGGTTGACATGGGGTGGGCATAGCCACAGCAGCGCACGATTCGTCACTGGTCTCCACCAAGTGTTACCAAGGAGACCAACATTTTGCAGTGAGTGTTTTAAGTGCAGAATCTGTACTGTTCAGTGATGGTGAAGGGGGTTTATGGGAGAGTTCTGGGATCACTTCCTTGGACTGGGTTTCTGCCACGGCTCTGAGAGCCAGGGCTTTTAACTCACAGTGTTTGTCAGCTGAGAAAACAGTACAGGAATCCATCTCCATGATTGCCCGATGTGTCTGTGTAAAACCAATTAAACTGAAGTCAGCAATGTCAATACAGGGCATGATGATGGATCCTTCTAAAGTATTTACTTGGCTGGTTATATTCTAGTCCTCTGACAAGACCCTCTGGAATGGATGACACCTGCCACACTGCACGCCATGCACTGGAAGCTAGTGACTGGATGGAGTGCACATCACCTTTGCGAGAGCCGATCGTGCTTTGACGAGTTGACCCAGCCTCTTTTGCTCGACCGCCTGCCGACTCCTCTGCTCAGCGGCCAGTGCCGCCCCTGATGCTTCCCCTCGAGTCAACAAACACCGCAAATCTCTCCATAAACCTTAAGTCAATACCACAGTACCTCGCAAATGCCTTGGCTACATATGGCGGTGCTTGGGGGGGTCAAGGTTTCTGCTTCCCTTCCCTTAGAGCGTGTGTTTGTAGAGTGCATTACTTTTTTGGAGGACTCTGTTAAAGCTCTGCAAGGTTAAGTGCATTGACATTCACAACTGGCATCGTTTCGGGGAAGTGGACATATTTTTTTGTATACAAAGATAGATGTGAAGCCATGATACAAACATTAATGCTTTACCAAAAACATGAACAAATGTTAAGTGGAAAGTAATTTATGAATTTTAAAAAATACTGCACATGGGAAAGCTTATTTTGTGATTATGCACAATAACAACAAATTCATAAATTATATTCATGCTGTTAGAGTACAATGACTCATGAGGAAATGTTTTAGAGCCACAGACTGTTTTAAATCTCACAGCATGTCTGGACATTTTGTTATGCATTGTTGAGAGGCGAATGAACAGCCACACTATCAGAAACATAATGTGTATGGTGATGAAGGTGATGTTATTTATTAATTAACATCTATTGTCTTTTGGGATTCTTCATCACCACAGAATGGATTAGTGGTAGTACAACATCACAGATAAAATGTGTCATCCTGTCATGTACTGATGTACTTTTCACATTCAATATGCAACACCCCTATATTTCAGACTGAAATGTTTCTTTTCCTTCAGCAAGCTGCAGTTTATGCGTCATCTGTTTTCATTGGAACAATGCAGGCTGGACATGCTTGATGATTCATTAATTAGTATGAGTTTGAAGTTCACCTGCCCTGCTGCTGTTTCTCTCCACTGCTGTTGGTTGTAGTTCAGGGAAGGTTCATGTGGGCTCTGGAGTCAATATGTCTGGTTATGGCACACATGCATGTCTGATTAAGCACAGACTGTAGCCATGCTACTACACTCTGGAGCACTTGAAGAATGAAGCCTGAGCACAAGTACCTAAGTGTTACTTGTATAGATGCAGTAAGAGATATCTTTGTCACAGTTGCCACTGTGGTAAACACTGTAGCTTTGTGGTGACGTAAGATTTCGCTCTTTGATTGAATGAGGTAATGAAAACTGGGTGCTAGTTTTTAGACCTGTTTTTGTAACTGTGTATTGGCAGGTGTGAAGTTACAGTAGGTAGGGTGTGTGTGTAGGGGCGCGCACGACTATTTGCAAGAGCCAGTGTGAATTTATCTTTAAGGGTTTCTCGCTTGCATAGGCTACAAAGATTTGTATTTGTGCGACAGACCGCAGACATCCTGGAGAAAAAAAACTTCGGATTTACACTTCCAGCAGAGGGCTATTGGTTTATAACGGGCTTGTTGCTGCGCCTGGAGAGTTGTTAGGCTCAGCGCGTTTGGAAGATTGCTGCATTGAGGGAGCCGAACGCGCTCCTTGCCACATTCTGTCCGTAGTGGACAGTGAGCGAGTGAGCTGTGAGCGAGCGGGTGCGCGCGACAAACGGACACGAAAAGCGAGCGAAAGAGAAAAAAACGAGGGAGAGGGAGCGAAGGAACGAGAGCGGAACGACTTCTGCTGTTGCCTTTTCGTACATTCACAGTGAATTCAACTCGCTCTCAACATTGTGAGCTGTCCGTCAGCACGACCTGCTGCAAAATGATCGGAAAACTCATCTTTCTCATCGGATTGCTTATCCGCAGTACTGAAGGTAAGGATGGCACAATATCATTGTGTGATGGTGTGAGTAAACTTGCATGAGAACATCCTATACATCTCGCCACCACGACCCGGTGTGCAGGTTGTGCGGGGAATCTATGGATAAAAAACGACAGAGTAAGGGCGGATTTGTTTTGCAGTGTTTTGTAGTTTAGGCACGTCCTTTTGAGAGGTTGAGTACTTCTTTTTAAAAGATGGTTCCTGATTATTACTTGTCCCTTTTGATATTTATCCACATTTGTTCACGAAGTTTTACAGACAAAACTCCTGGTTTTACACTGGTTGGTTATTTTTTGTGTGGAAGGCTTTACTGCTGTGCATCTCTAAATTGATGTTTTGAACATGACACAACAAGCACTGTCCATTCAGTGCGTTTTGGCAGGGAAACAAACGGGCTCTTGGCGCTTGGACTTTGTGGCCTAAAATAGGCGTTTGGAATTGGTAAATAACGAATTTGCTTATCTGAATATGAATAATTGCTATGCTCTACACCCAATTATTACTAATAGGTTAAGAGGACTAAAAAGCTCCATATTTTAATATGATCCGCGAAAATGAATACAAACTTTTAATTAAAATAAATAAAAATAAAAAAATCGACAAAGGGTCGACAAAGTTA
The DNA here is from genome assembly GCF_018492685.1 of Alosa sapidissima. Lineage (NCBI taxonomy): Eukaryota > Metazoa > Chordata > Actinopteri > Clupeiformes > Clupeidae > Alosa > Alosa sapidissima. The sequence goes on along the minus strand of NC_055958.1, from coordinate 17,948,779 downwards.
AGTTTTCCCTATTTGAATTGTATTGCGTAATGTTTTTTGGCAAAAGGATGCTCTATCGGAGGTTCATGTTTGCTCTTCAGTGGATGTTCAATCCACCCTGTGTAGCCTAGAGGCTACTTCCCGTTCTGCAGTTGAGTGCCACGAGACGTATCGGACGAGTTTGAAGTTGCTACCGCTGCACAGCCTTGCCAGCTGAAAGACAAACCGC